>NC_090268.1:194752767-195058449 GCF_040414725.1 Anabrus simplex
TAGGCTAATTTTCATATTTCAGTGCCTATTTAAGACACCTAAAATCCCAGGCCAACTCATTACTAATTATAAGAGCACTTTCCTACAGGAAATATCTCGGGTCAATTATAGGTGAGGAAGAGGGGGGGGGGTGAAAATTATGCAAAAGAACGGATCTACCATAATATATTAAGATATCTTTCACAATCTCCATGTGATTCAGGAGTCGATCTACCACTCGATTTAATATTACTTTCCTCTCTAAATATAGCCTATGTGATCCTGAGGAACGATTTAAAAGGCTCCCTCTACACAATCCCAATCATAGGAGAATACTTCAGCAAGTGTAGGGGAAAGAAGGAAATCGACGTTTTCCTTTTGCGTCTAACCGACAAATAATGCACGACAACTCTCACCATGGCACTAAAGGTCGCTTACACCCAGCCCGGGAAAATTTGCCTTCGAAGCGCTGCAGGTAACACGTGGCGTAAGGCGGAAACGTTGAAGATGTTTAAGGTACGTGCTATGTATCAATTCAACTCTTCACCGCTAGATGGCAGTCAGAAAATTTCTAACAAGTGTTACGGCAACAATACATCGTAACATTATGGGATTCCAGGAGAGAAAAAAGAAATAGAGGACGTCCTCTATAGAGATAGTCTCAAGAATTCAGGGAAGTGGCCGGTGTTCACCGGTCATGGACAGCAAGAGACAGAGTGAAGTGCAAAGAATCGTTCTTAGTTTTAAAGTATTTGAAATAGAGACGAATGGTAACTTGTGAACATAAAATATGTACTCAGAACTTTCTTAGGGTTGAGAGTATTGTTATAAGGACAGAGGATAATTATTAATATGTGTTAATGTCTTGGAACATACCACAATAGGAGAAACAAACTCAAAAGGACTAGCACATCCAGTGAGTTCAGCTGAGCTACCCCTACCCTACAGGGATGTAACGGGCTTTGTAAATTTATATGCGAGTATTACCACTATGTTAGGTACACAATGGGTTGGTGATCAGTAGCAGCAGAGAGTGGTTCACTGTGGGTTTACAGTACCTGTGATTAGTACCACTATATACGGAACACCACGGGCTTACGTTGCCTGTGACCCCCTGCGGGTGGGGGGACGCACATGTAGAATACACCCGCGGTATCCCCTGCCTGTCGTAAGAGGCGACTAAAAGGGGCGACCAAGGGCTGACTGAATTAGAACCATGAAACTAATTTTGAATCGTACCATCACGCGGGGAACACCATAGGTTGCCTGTACTTGCGAGTAGTACCACTAAATTCGGTACGAAATAGGTTTGTGATTAGTAGCAGTTAAAGCCTGGCCTGGTGGATTCCAGTACACGTGCGTCGTACCCATGTGTGCAACACCGCGGGTCTGGGCGTAGCCTGTGAGTTGAACCACTATATGAGCAGCACCATGGGTCTGCGTTGCCTGTGATTAGTACCCACTATGTGAGGAACACCACGGGAATACCGGCGCCCGTGTTTAGTACACCTAGGTGGGGAACTTTCTCGGTTTGCGTTGACTCTGAGTTGGGCCATTGTGTGAGACACATCATAGGTCTGCGTTACTTGTACGTATTGCAATACTTGTGAGTAGTACCATTTTTTGTGGGACACCGTGAGTCTTCGCTACTTCTGATTAATACCCCAACATGACACATACCATGGTTCTATTTTACTCGCGACATGTACCATTCTGAGGGGCCTTAGACGTGGATTTTGCACCCCCTTTAGACACCAAGCATCATTGTGCTTTATAAGTGGTTCCTTGGTCGGTAATAATGTTATTTTCGATCTGTATTGAGTCCGATCCACTGGTTTTTGTTTGTTTGTTTTGTGTTTTGTTGAGTTCCTGTCCATCCATTCATTCTTCATGCCATATTTTGTTTTTATTTTGGTCAGTGGATACCTTGGAATTTCTGTTCTTTCATTTCGTACCATTAGGGGCCGATGACCTTCGATGTTAGGCCCCTTAAAACAACAAGCATCATCATCATCATCACGTTGCCTGTGATTAGTACCGCTATATGAGCGACGCCGTGGGTCTGCGCTGCCTGTGGTTAGTACCCACTATGTGATGAACATCACGGGTAGTACGAGTCCCTATGATAAGTACACCTACGTGAGGAACACCATGGGTATGCGTTGCCTATGAGTGACGCCATTATGTGAGTAACGCCATAGGTCTAAGTTACCGGTGTGACGTACATTACTTGTGAGTAGTACCACAATGTGTGGAACACCGTAAGTCCACGTTACTTGTGCTTAGTTCCGCTACATGGGAAATACTATGGTTCTACTTTACTAGCGATAAGTACCATTATGAAGTGCCGTTGACCTGGATTTTGTTCCCCTTTAGACAACATGCATCACCACTTCAGAATTGTGCTTTGGAAGCAGTCCGTTGGTCGCTATATATTATAAGTTAGTTTCTCGGAAGGTGTGGCATAGCGGTTCGAGTCCACTGATTCATTTAGGTTCATAACCACCGTTCACACTCGTCTCTTTAATTCTAATCAGTGGATTGATTTTGAAATTATTTTTAACTTTCAGTATTTTGAGTTGGATCCGCTGATTACTTTAAATTCATATGCATCCATTCATTCTTCATCACCACTTTTTGAATTCTAGTAAGTGGATTAATTTTGGAATTTTAAATTGTCATTATATTTCGTACCATTAGGGGCCGATGACCTAGATGTTAGACCCTTTTAAACAACAAGCATCATCATCATCATCATCATGTTGGAAAGCCTCATCGTAAAGAATCCGGCAGTGGCACTGGAACGTAAACGCTAGACCCCTCTTAAAAATAAACAATAATAAGCCATGAACTGATGTATGAATCAGAAATCAGGTCATTGCTAACAAGAGAACAGGACATGTTGGAGAGAACTGAAATGGAAATGTCGAGATCATTGATAGGTGTGTCACTTAGGGAGAGATTACGAAATGAAGAAATTCAGCACAGATTTTGAGTGGTTGTCATCACAATGAATATAAACGAGGAGTGTCTGTTCAAAAGGCGCTATTTCCTCTTAAAGAAAGGAAACGAACGTGTCTATAATCGGGTGTGGTACAACCTTTAAGGAATTACATCTTTCTGGTCGGGATTGTTCATGACATTCTTTAGTATTGAACTACTGCAATGCATGTGGACGAAATAACACCTTTTGAAGAGACGCCCCTCAAACGATAGTGGACTAAGGTGGTATGGACATGTTTGAGAAAGGAGGAAACAGAGCTTATAGAGAGAACATGGAGGAGGAAGGCAAGAAATCAATAATAAGACAAAAGTTGCGATCGAAAAAGAGGATTGGAATGAACATAAAGAAAAGCCGTACTGAGGAGGTGGCCAACGGCACAGGCTCAGAGGGGACGCAAACATCACAAAAATGACAAAGAAACAAGGTTTAAGATTTATATTAGCACAGCAAAACGAATTCAAGAATATGCTTTCCGTGGCTGATAAAATATATTTAGTCGAGTAGAGGTGGAAGCAGACTGTCAAATTTTGTTCCCTTGTCGATAGAATATTACAAAGCATCGAACCTTGACTTCACTGACATAACCTGTGCGTTTGCTTCGCTCAAAGCATGTAAATGCGAAGTATAATACCGTATAAATATTTATAGCTTTTCAGTCCAATGTTACAGTGAATTCAACATTTTGAATTTTTAGTCACAGAATATGATTTGATATTAATATACACCGCGTGGATGGGGGACGTAGATGAAGAATAAACGCACGGTATCCCCTGCCTGTCGTAAGAGGCGACTAAAAGGGGCCCATGGGGCTCTCAACTTGGGAGAGTGGTTTGGCGATCACGGGGCCCTTAGCCGAGTCCTGGCGTTGCTTCCACTTACTTGTGACAGGCTCCTCACTTTCATCTATGCTGTCCGACCTCCGTTGGTCAACTCTTGTTATTTTCCTATCCCGAAAGTATTAGAGCATTCGAGGCCTAGGGATTCATTTTCACGCCCTTCATGTCCCTTATCTTTCTTTGTTCGGTACTTCATTTTTCGAAGTGTCGGATGCTTCATTTATCTTTTCTCTCTCTCCGCCTCCTGTGTGTGTGGGGGTTCGAGATATCGAGGTTCGACTGTATGTACCATGGTCTACGTTACCTGTGATCAGTACCACTATTGTCCGGCTCCATGGCTAAATTATTAGCGTGCTGGCCTTTGGTCACAGTGGCGCCGGGTTCGATTCTTTGCCGGGTCGGTAATTTTAACGATAATTGGTTAATTCCCCTGGCACGGCGACTGGATGTATGTGCGGTCTTCATCATCATTTCATTCTCATCACGACGCTCAGGTCGCTTACGGGAGTCAAATCAAAAGACCAGATTCTGGTGAGCCGAACTTGTCCTCGGACACTCCCGGCACAAATAGCCATACGCCATTTCATTTCATTGCCTTGTCTTCACTGAGGAAAATTCGGGTCTTGAAATCCTTATCCAGCTCACAGGGCTAATACCAAGGCGCTGACTATTTAAATATTTATTGTTTCCATGGCGAAGTCACGAAAATCCCCAGGCGTCATCATGATTACATGAAATGATCGAAAATGAAATGGCGTATGGCTTTTAGTGCCGGGAGTGTCCGAGGACATGTTCGGCTCGCCAGGTGCATGTCTTTTGATTTGACTCCCCTAGGCGACTTGCGCGTCATGATGAGGATGGAATTATAATGAAGACAACACATACACCCAGCCCCCGTGCCAGCGAAATTAACCAATGATGGTTAAAATTCCCGACCCTGTCGGGAATCGAACCCGGGACCCCTGTGACCAAAGGTCAGCACGCTAACCATTTTAGCCATGGAGCCGGACTCTGTAGCGGAGAAAACGTACGAGTACGAATTTCATTTTTTACGCTCTGAGTTATTCTTAACAATCTGCTTAAAGAGAGAGTTATGTTTGTTTGTTTGTTTGTTTCAACACACCTCTAATGTATAAAGCAATTTCAGCCAAACTTGGTGTATACATTACTTACTATCAGGAAATGAATACTGTGGGGGTCGGGTTGGGGAGGGGGGACATACCAAAATAGTTTAAAACTACCAACATGAGTATCCAATCCATAGTTTTCGAGATCGCGGAGATATTATGCCATTCTTGTTGCCGATTAAGTCTAAGTTCAGCTTCCATCGGCATGGGAGTTGAAAACGGGTGAAAAATGCAAAATGAAATGTCCAAAATGACCGAAATTAATGTTTACACAGTTTTCGGGATTTCTAGGCTGAATGGTGACAGTCCCGAAGACGGTTGGAATCATGTACATCATATCTATAGTATGACAAGTAAATATATAGTTATCACTTTATTATTTGTTCGAAATTATCACCTACTTCCACATAATGCAGATCAACATAGAAGGGCTAAGCAGATCAAAGTGTCAGTTTTTATCAAGATTATCTCTGGAAAACAATATTGATGTGATTGCTTTGCAGGAAACTCACGTAGCAAACGAAGACCAATTGCGTACCAGCGGTAAAATACCAGGTTATGAACTTCTAGGTGCAACATTCCATCATGCTTATGGAAGTGCAACATATATACGAAATACAGTAGAGAATGCTTCCCTGATCTCTACAAGCACAAGAGATGATGTCCATTCCATTGTAATCAAGATAGGAGATGTTACAGTCATCAATATCTATAAACCTCCTGCTACCATCTGGCCAGCACATGTCATTCAACCATACCCTCACCCAACTGTCTATCTAGGTGACTTTAACAGTCACCATGAGCAATGGGGATATTCTGTGACTGATTCCAATGGAGACGCTTTGACTTCGTGGGCTGAGGAGCACAATTTCCATCTTCTTTATGACTCTAAAGATCGGCGTACTTTCAGATCAGCTGCTTGGAGGAGAGAGTATAATCCTGATTTATGCTATGTGTCTACCGACTGCAATACTGTTCCTCTACCAACCATGCGAAGAGTTCTCCCTGATTTTCCCCATAGCCAACATCGACCAGTTGTAGTGGAAATTGGAATTAAAGTTCCAATAGTATCCTCAATTCCTCATCCACGCTGGAACTTTCAGAGAGCAAATTGGATTGGCTATGCTGAACACCTTGATAAGTGCCTAGGATGGATTCCACCTGTAAAAGACAACTATGAGAGATTTATTGGTGCTATAAAAAGCACAGCAAAGAAGTTTATACCTAGAGGCTACCGAAAGGAATATATCCCTGGTTGGAATGAAAACAGTGATATTCTCTACCAAGAGTTCCTTACAACTGGTGACCCGTGCATAGCAGATGAATTAATCCACAGTCTGGATGCTGCCCGCAGGCAGAAATGGACAGAAACAGTTGTAAACCTTGACTTCAAACGCTCAAGTCGAAAAGCATGGTCCATTCTAATAAAGCTAGGAGAGGGGTGTCGGATAGATCGAATTAGTTCTCCAGTAACTCCGGATATGGTTGCAGCACAGATTGTGAACAATTCACAAGCTCCAGAAGATCGGGATCATACTACACGGATAAAACGTGAACTGAAAACATTGAGGGCAACCATTCCAGAAGAGAGTACTTATTCCAAACCATTCACTCCACAAGATATATCAAATGCCTTACAAGGTATGAAGTCAGGCAAAGCCCCTGGGTTTGATGGCATTCACCCTGAATTTCTGTTACACTGTGGAAAATATGCTAGAATATGGCTTGCTAAATTCTGCTCTGACATCCTGCAGAGAGGGTCTATCCCTCGGCTTATGAAACGGACGAAGATCATTGCTATCCTAAAACCAGGAAAATCTATCGATCAACCCAAATATTACCGTCCAATTGCTCTTCTGAGCATAGTATACAAACTTCTGGAAAGGCTAATCTATAACAGAATTAGTTCCGTCATTTTTCAAAATTTGCCTGTTGAACAAGCAGGGTTCCAACCAAACCGCAGCTGTACAGATCAGGTTTTGTCACTAACAACATTTATTGAAGCAGGCTTTCAAAAACAACTGAAAACCTCTGTGGCATTTATTGATTTGACTGCAGCTTATGACACTGTGTGGAAACAAGGACTTATCTGCAAACTATTACGTGTTTTGCCATGTAAGAAGATTGCACGACTTATTGATAGCATGCTCACCAAGAGGAAGTTTCGTGTAATACTGGGAAATGGCACTAGCAGTGAGAAAACTCTAAACAATGGCCTTCCCCAAGGTTCTGTATTAGCTCCTCTGCTTTTCAACCTGTACATAGCTGATATACCTGAAACTAGCTCTAGGAAATTCGGATATGCTGATGATTGGGCTCTGGCAGTACAAGATAAATTCATGGAAATCACTGAAGAAACACTGACGGCTGATCTTACCACCTTGGGACAGTAGTTTCGCAAATGGAGATTACAACTGAATCCAAATAAAAGTGAAGTTACATGTTTTAACCTTAGCAACAAAATGGCCAATAGTGAACTGAAGGTTCAGTTTGAGAACACTTGTCTTGCCCACAACAGATATCCACAATATCTAGGGATTACTCTTGACAGAACTCTGTCCTTCAAGAAACATCTTCAGAATACGGCTGCTAAGTTACGATCAAGAAACAACATCTTACAGAAGCTGTGTGGAACCACCTGGGGATCATTAGCATCTACCCTACGGTCTTCAGCTCTTGGTCTTGTATACTCTGCTGCAGAATACTGCTCATCAATATGGCTGAACAGCAGTCACACGAAATTAATTGACACTCAGCTGATTTACACTATGCGTATGATATCAGGGACAATTAGATCTACTCCCACTTTCTGGCTACCTGTTCTATCTCATATTCCACCACCTCACCTCCGCCGAGAAAATGCTCTCCTACGAGATTATAAGAAAATAACTAGCAACAGTCAGTTGCCAATCCATGGCGACATGAATGATGTTCTTATTAACAGGCTAAAATCAAGACGCCCACCTGTTAGAACAGCTAGAAACCTAGCAGACGCTAACTTTAATCTGCTTCAGGCCTGGAAGAAAGTATGGATATCCAGTGCTCCATCAGAATATCACTATCTACCATGGCTGAAAAACAAACCAGAGGGTTTTGATCTTCCACGGAAGACCTGGACAACTATCAACAGGATTCGCACTGGCCATGGCAGATGTGGCGACTCCCTCCATATATGGGGAATACTTAATTCGGCAGCGTGCAGTTGTGGTGCTGTGAAGCTAACAGTTCGGCACATTGTGGAGCAGTGTCCTCTCACTGCCTACCAGGGAAACCCAAGAGACTTTTTTCTGCTCTCACCCTTGTGTGTTGAATATGTAAATAATTTGAACCTGTAAATACTTCAAATTGTAAATATTATTTATTATTATTGTATCTATAATGTGAAGTGTTAGCCATACGCTAAATAAATAAATACTGCACATCCTGTGAGTGGGGGACGCAGATGAAGAATACAGGCACGCTATCCCCTGCCTGTCATAAGGGGCCCCAGGAGCTCACAACTTGGGAGCGTGCGTTGGCGACCACGTGGCATTAGCTGAGTCCTGACATTGCTTCCACTTACTTGTGCCAGGCTCCTCGATTTCATTATCCTATCCGACCCTCTTGGTCAACTCTTGTTCTTTTCTGAACCCCAAAGGTATTAGAGCATTCGAGGCATACGGCGTCTTTCATTTTCACGCCCTTCGTGGCCCTTGACTTTCTTTGTCTGGAACTTCATTTTTCGAAGTGTCGGATCCCTTCTCTTTCCCTCTTTCTCTCTCTCTCTCTCTCTCTTTGCCCCCTGTGGGTGGGGGACTCAGACGTACACTACACCCAGGTATCCCCTGCCTGTCGTAAGAGACGAATAAAGTGGCGATCAAGGGATGATGGCATTAGAACCATGAGATTACTTGTGATTAGTACCATTACGTGCGGAACACCATGGGTCGACGTTACTTGCTACTAGTACCACCTTGCGAAGGTCTACGTTATACAGGAGCAGTACTATTCCTTGCGGAATATTATGGGTTTGAGTACTGCTTGTGGAAGAGGTCGTCATGTGCATGCCACTGGTCCGTTCCACTGTGTTCAGTATGGTCTGCGTTACCTATGAATAGTGCCACTTTATATGCAACACCATGGGGCTACGTTGCCTGCCGTTAGTACTACTATGTGAGAAACACCAGGGGTATAGATGCCCCCCCGTGATTAGCACCACTATGTGAGGTGTTGTATGTCCGTCGCTCCCTTCTCGATCCGCCAGCCAGCTACACGCGTGCCAGTGTGTTATTCTTCGCGCCTCGACGCGCAGCCCTCAGTGCGCGTGCCTGGAACGTCGTGTGTGCTATATAAAGGAGCTCCTAGCCTGTCCAGACGCCCACTGACCCCGGTGTCCAGCTCCAGAATACACCCTACGTCGAGCACGGAGGCTACTCCTCTTGAAAATGTGCTTCGGCCAGGTGGACTGAATTTCTGGCAGTAAGAGGTCTCACCTCGGGTCACCGCTCCTCTTGCCTATTCCGCTGTCCATACCAGTCTTACCATTATATGCCACTATCATTCCCTAGCTAATGCAAGCTCCCATTATCGACTTAGTTTCGCTAAGTAGGAACTCTTCAGTCAATGAACTTACGTTAATGAACTCAGACACTTCAACAAGGAAGGACTCTCTGAGATATTTACGTCAGTGCTTCTGATAGTTTTCGACTATCAAGAACTTTTCATGTCACAAAGACTATCTTTCCGAAATAGTAGTGAACGTGAATACTCCAACGTGTATATAGTGTACAAAGACAGACTCTTTCTCCAAATTCATAGTTCAATTTGCTTCGAGATAACTTTCAGTTTTGTTAGTGTAAATATTGTAATTTTACATGTGAAGCAAATAAAGAAGTTGTGCTTTTTGTAAACCCAACCTTGTTTACAACATGAGGAAAACGATTGGTCTGCGTTGCCTGGGATTAGTACCATTATGTGAGGAACCCCATGGGGTTGTGTTGCCTGTGAGCGCTACCATAATGTGCGATATACCGTGGGGCTGAATTGCCTGCGATTAGTACCACTATGTGAGCGACGCCATGAGTATACGCGATCTGTGATTAGTTCCACCAAGTGAGGAACACTATGGGAATAGTACACCTAGGTGAAGAGCGCCATAGGTCTGCGTTGCTTGTGAATAGTACCCTTACGTGCGAAACACCATGGGTTTCTGCTACCTGCGAGTGGTGCCATTGTGTGTGACATACCATGGATTTACATTACCAGTGAATAGTACCTTGCACGTTATAATTTTTTATATTAGAGCCCGTATTCTCCAAGTATCAACGTGTGAAAATTTGAATTTATAATTCCACCTTTGCAATACTGTAATTGTCTTTATTGAAAATACTACATTGGAGTAAAACATGATACATATTTCGTCCTCGTATGGGACATCTTCATTCACACATAAAAACATTGGAAATAAGGTGAGGACACGTTGAAATACGTAGATAAAATGTCTTTAGATCTTGTGACGCGGCGTGCTGGCGTCTTGTCAATCTTGAATGTTAAAATGGTGCAGCATGAACATGATACGAAGCATGAAGTCCAGTTAAAACACATATTAAAATGTTGTTATATGCATAGGATTGCCCAATTATAAATCAACATGAGTGGCTGTGCGAACAAAATTATATGCGAATTGTACATAAAAAAAGTGTGATGATAATGCCGTATTAAAATAGCTTTCTTGATTTGATGTAGAAGGTGGAGTTAAATTAATGATGCGAGTTGAACTTGATTGTGTGTTGACAAGAGGGTGCCACCTGCCACGTTCTCATTTCGGTCGTAATGCAAGTGTAATTAGCGCTGCCTCTCTGTGGTCGAACGAATAATCGCTGTGAAGTGATGTCTTGGCGGTCTTGGCTGTTGTTCCCACAGCCTATCGGAAAGGCTGATCTGTGATCGCACAGCCCAGCATAGCCAATCGGCGTGGAGCACACGAATAATTACCTGGTTTTGAGGGGAGTTGAATAATTTCCTATTCCTTGGCTGGCGTCTTTTTTCAATGCACTTTATTTGATTGCAGATAATCTTTTTAAAGTAATTTATTTTTCAAATAGGCAATGTGCTGCAGCACTTCAGCACATAAGGTACTGCCGCTCCTGTCTTCCATACGAGCAATATCTTTTCTGATGGTCTCTGTGCACTTCTTCAGTCTCCTCTCCCACTTCGGCATTGTCATTGTTTCGCCAGTTTGTCGTGGCAATTGTCTTCGGGTGTTAAAGTCAATGCCCATTGCTCTAACGACTGTCACTGCTCCACATTATATGTGCGCGTGGAGGGTTTCAATGTTGTATGTGGTGTGAATGTATTTCGGAAGCACATCTTGGTTCATCACGCTTATCATATTTTGTCATTTTTTTTAAAGTTTTTTTTTTTTTTTTTTTTTTTTTTTGCTTTACGTCGCACCGACACAGATATGTCTTACGGCAACGATGGGATAGGAAAGGGCTAGGAATTGGAAGGAAGCGGCCGTGGCCTTAATTAAGGTACAGCCCCGGCATTTGCCTGGTGTGAAAATGGGAAACCACGGAAAACCATCTTCAGGGCTGCCGACAGTGGGGCTCGAACCCACTATCTCCCGATTACTGGATACTGGCCGCACTTAAGCGACTGCAGCTATCGAGCTCGGTTTTTGAAGTATTAACCTTGGGTAATTTCGGTCTCAAGTTAAGATCCATACCTTCAAATTCCACACTGGCTCCCTTCATCAAATTCCCCAGTTTCAATTTCAAGTTGTACCCTAGGTTTTGATGGCCAGGACCGGTGGGATCTTGTGTTGCTTCCTGCTGTTGTCCTGTTGTCTGTTGTCCTGCATTCGTTCACAATTATGAGATAAGACGGTCAAATTTGGCTCTTCAGTACTTGTGGCTGGACTATCATCAGTCGTTTCAGATTTTATTTCCCGCGTTGTTTCTCGAGCGATCATATTGAGTCTGGTCGGAGGGCTCAAGTTGATCTTTGAGATCGCTCTTTATTGGTCTGCTATTCGTTGCACTTACACTAAGATGTCAGGATATTTATGGGTGAATTTTCTGTAAAGTTTCTGCCTGTATCCAGTTATATTTACGCCAAAATTCGTAACTTTGTAGTAGAAGCGCATAATGTATTCGTTCAGGACATTTGTCTATTTCATGTCCCTTTCTTGGCAGCCCTGCTTGGATGAGCGCTTGCTGTATTTCCTGCGCAGCACCTTCAGTAGCTGAAGCTCTTGTTGTCATTGGTCTTCTTTGCTCTGTCGATTGAAAGTGAAGTTGATCCCCATCAGAGCACCGAGGTCTCCCTGGTCGCTGATCGTTCCTACCCCGTTCCAGGACCAGGTTCAGATGGGGTACCCTCTTCGGGCAATTTCTTGTTTCTTGTTTGTTTTATCGTCATCGCGATATTCCCACGAGAAGCTAGGGATAGACGGTTAACTGCAGCAGAGCCTCATCGTACTGCAGCAAGGCTGTTTACGTTTGGAGGGCGCCAGATAAATAATAATTAACAGCACAATGTCATAAGGAATAAGGTAATAATAATCCGACCGAAATACGTCATTGAAATGGCACACAAGTCCTAGGCAACGCCGGTGAGAGCATGCAGAGTTCCCGTCTTCGTCATGGATTCCATGGCATTGATGACAAATAGAATAAAATCGTTGGCACTTAAGGAAAATGCAATATATTACATAAATATATCGAGTGTCTCTGTTAGTAGTGTTATCTATGGATTGGAAACTAAAGAAGATAACTGATGGCTACGGCATAAAAGCCACAGAAGACTTGTGTTAAAAACTAATATCAAACGATCACAAATTCGCCAAATAACAACACACACTCAATACATGCCACAGTGTCACAAACACTGCCAGGAAGCCGCTAGCGAAGCACAGTACCCGCTTATAGATGGATATATGATGCACTAACACCACACAGGATCCTGCGTTTGGCAGCCATATTATTATTATTATTATTATTATTATTATTATTATTATTATTATTATTATTATTATTATTATTAAAATTTTAAAAATTTCCTCGTGGACAGACAAGAATGTAGACACGGGGCAAAGTTTCCGCCGAAAGTAATGAATTTCTCCTTATTTTCTTCACATGGTAAAAGTCCATAAGCTGCCTTTCATGGCAATTATTCAGAACAGATGGCATACTATTGCTATTGAAAATGAAAATCCACAGCCTGTTTCGTGTCCTTCAACCGGTTCAGAAATGGAATGAATGAAGCCCCATCTAGCGGCGAGGGTCTGTCTCACCCCTCTGGGGCAGTGATTAATAACTGAGAGATGAAATGAAATAATATAATATTGGAGAGTGTTTCTGGAATGAAAGAGAAAAATCTGTCCAGCCTCCGCTTTGTCCAGCACGAATTTCACATGGAGTAACCGGGATTTGAACCACGGAACCCAGAGGTGAGAGGCCGGCGCGCTGCTACCTGAGCCACGGAGGCTCTTGTTTTTGTTATCATTGGTTCAGACGGCATGTTTTTAAAATTATGAAAATTATTGTTTTCTAAAACGCGGGCCGTGAAAGCATCAATCTCCGCCTCTGTGGTGTAGTGGTTAGCGTGATTAGCTGCCACCCCCGGAGGTCCGGGTTCGATTCCCGGCTCTGCCACGAAATTTGAAAAGTGGTACGAGGGCTGGAACGGGGTCCACTCAGCCTCGGGAGGTCAACTGAGTAGAGGTGGGTTCGATTCCCACCTCAGCCATCCTGGAAGTGGTTTTCCGTGGTTTCCCACTTCACCTCCAGGCGAATGCCGGGATGGTACCTAACTTAAGGCCACGGCCGCTTCCTTTCCTCTTCCTTGTCTATCCCTTCCCATCCCCCTACAAGGCCCCTGTTCACCATAGCAGGTGAGACCGCCTGGGCGAGGTACTGGTCATACTCCCCAGTTGTATCCCCCGACGAGGAGTCTGAAGCTCCAGGACACTGCCCTTGAGGCGGTAGAGGTGGGATCCCTCGCTGAGTCCAAGGGAAAAGCCGAACCTGATGATGATGATGATGAAAGCATCAATCTAAACAAAAGTAATAAATTTGCTAGCTCTCCGAGGAAGTGATTATTAGTCGCTGAATATAGAATTCATGACGACCAGATGGAAACAATTTTAAACCGGTCTCTTGATGCCTTGTTTTGTTTCTCCAGTAACAAATTAAGTGAAACAAGGTACCAAACATTACGCATACCAGCCGCCCTTGATGCTACGGAAGTGCAACTCGCAGTTGGCCCTGGAATCAGCCCACCCTCCTCGGGAGGTAGACAGGTTGCTGCAGAAAGTAGCGTGAGTTACGCCACAGCTCGTCTGACCCAATACGGGGCCATAATTACTGGGTCGCTTCTTCTCTTCATTCTGTAGTAGTAGGCCTTGCATTACGTAAGAGTTGTAGCCCGCGGGACCACGGCAAGGACTTGCTGCCAATCATGTCCATTAGCCTACAAGTGAACAGCGCTTTGTTTCTCTAGCAAGTCGTGCGTAGCGCCATATGCTTGCTACAGCCTTCTTGCCTTCATCTGTCCTCCATGTTAAACTGTCCTCGTGACTTCATCCTCTCTCTATTTTCTGCAAATAAACAAAGACGAATTCCTTGATAAATATTCGGGTTGTTGTTACCTTTGACCTGCGCTGGAATACCTTCTCATTCGAGAACGAAAGATTGCACCCATGACTAAGTTCTGACTTTATGTACTACGCATCGCGTAAGTCGTCATTGGATTAGGAGTAAAAAGTTGGCCCAGTGTAGCCTACTAAAATCCTAATTTGTTATGAGATCTATGTGACAACCACGGGGTCCACAGCTGAGTCTGATGCTACAGAGAAGGACGCTTGTAGTTTAGCGAGACTCATAACATTGTGGCCATATCCATAAGTCCTACAGTGTTTGAACCACGCAGATGTGATATTGTTTCTTTTTAATTTCACATGCATCCGCCGAGATTCCACCCGCGGCCACCTAGATGAGAAGTCTATGATCATGTGACTCGGCTACTGCACCCTTGAGTCTAACACTGCTAGGTCTCTCCCTCTGCGATCTTTCCTGTTAGTCTTCTATTGGTCAACTTCTGTTACTTTCACATAAGGCGACTTTCATTCTCTGAACTTTCAGGCTATTTTTTTCGCCCGTACCATGAGACAAAAAAAAAATATACTGCATCCTTCAATAAACAGCCTAAAGTGGTCCTTTCGGTGTTCTTTCTTTCTTTCTTTCTTTCTTTCCTTTTTTCTTTCTTTCTTTCTTTCGTAATCGGTTTACCGTCCAGGGTTGGCTTTTCCTTCCGACTCAGCGAGGGCTACCGTCTCAAGGGCAGTATTCTGGAGGGTGAGGTTTTTGTCAAGGATGTAACTGCAAGCACCAGTACCTCACCCAGGCAACCTCACCTGCTATGGTGATCAGGGGCCTTGTGTGGGGGGGGACACTCAAAGGGATAGACAAGGAAGAGGAAAGGAAGCAGCCGTGGCCTTAAATTGGGTACTATCTCGGCATTTGCCTGGAGGAGAAGTGGGAAACCACGGAAAACCACTTGGAGGATGGCCGAGGTGGGAATCGAAACCCTTTCAACTCAATTGACGTCCAAGGCTGACTGGACCTCGTTCCAGCCGTCGTTCCTCTTCACAAATTTCGTGGCAGAGCCGGGAATCGAATAATGGCCTCCGGAGGACGGCAGATAACTTCAATAACCACTACACCACAGATCATTCGATCTTTTTGGAATAATTGCATACTTTTCTCTATGTACAATTTCTGTTCAAAATATCAAGTGAATACCCCAATTTAAAAATACATTTGGGAAATAATATTAAACATAAAAATGTCGTGAAAATATTTTCGGAAAATATTTATGAAAGTTCGGGAAAGAACGTTTAAAACTGTCGAAAATCAGATGCTGAATAAAGTTTATGAAATATACGAAATAAGAATGCGTGGACGGAGAATCGAATCCCAAATCGTGAAGCCTAAACGCTAGTGCCTAAGCCACCCGACAGATTTTGAGTGTAAAACACTTTTTTCATAAGTAAACTGTTAGAGCGTTTTATTTCGAGACTGGTCATCCTTTGCGCCCTATAATATCATCACAAAAAACTTGTTTCTATGCCGAATTTCTCATGCAGTGCCTACCCCTTGTTAGTTTTATTGTGTTGTTCTTGCTCTTCTGCGTATTCTTCATCTTCGACTTCAAAATTGCTTAGCACCACACAAAATGTAGGTAGCACCTGACAATGAAGTCGAAACATTCATCAAACGAGATTTCTACTTTCGGAGGTACATAAGGCCCTGGGGGTCACTCAGCCTACACCAAAAATGAGAACCAGTTTAATTCCTAAGGGCAAAGGCGGCCGGGCGTAGAGCTAAGCACCCTACCCCACCAATTGCCGAGGTTTACAGATAGTGGAAGCCTTTACCTTTTACCCGTTCCAGGGTCTTCATAGCTTGTACAGAGATGACCTTGCTTTCTTTTTACCTAACAGTGATTCTGTGCAAAAATTAAACTAAGTGGTAAGAATTAGGGAATACGAAAAGCAGCTATCCGGAAAGAAGCGACGCAGGTCCGATGTTTTCTATCCTATGTGTGTGTAGAGCAGGCGACGAAAGATTATAAAGAGGGATTCGGCAAAGGAATCACAATTAAAACAGAGTATACCGAAGTTGTAAGATTTGCTGTTAACGTTTATATTTTTCTAAGTTTGTTGAAGATCTGCAGAAACTGCTGAATAGTATGGATACAGCGTTGTAGAAAGTGTACGAAATGAACACCAATAAATCCAAAGCACGAACTGGTAACTAACGATGAGTGAAGTAAATAGGGCATAAAATAGAGATGATAACAAGTACGAATGGCCTTTCCTAGGAAAATATTTCCACACATCAAACATAGGTGTGCACATTAGAGAGATGTATTTGTAGGCTACACTTTGGATTTGGTGTGTGGTAATGTGTGGAAGAGAAACATGAGTGATGACTGTTAAAGGAAGACAGAAAATAAATGTTTTTGAAATATGATGTACAGAGAAGAAGAAAGTCGGCATGAAATATGAGATGCGTTTGAAATCTGGGTCTACTGTCAAATGCTTCGTGTCAGCTCGGTAAATATAATACGCAGTGAGGAGGTACTGACCCGTATGTGTAAGAAAAAAGAGCTGTGTAGGGCTGTTAAGGTCAAGAAGCTCTCGTACTTTGGTACAGGAACTCACAGCCTTCTCCATATAAGAATTATAGAAAATAATATGCAGGGGAAGAGAGGCTGTGGGAGACCCCGCACGTCTTAGCTGGAGAACCTGTGACAGTGGCTTGGGGAAATAACTATTTCCCTATTCCGCGCAGCCACCGACAAAAATAAGAGAGCTAAAATGATCGCCAACAACGGATATGAAACTAGAAGAAGAAGGTTCCGGAACAATACAACAGATGATATGAGTAAATCCAATCACAAACGAAGTGGCACAGAATTGAATGTGCTAGTGGAGAATAATTGGCCAAAATTTGACCAGAAGAAGGAAGAGATTGATATGATACATATTAAGAGACCTAGGACTTATTACGTCTCTTATGGGCTGCCTTTCGTTAAAACACTGTCCTGATATTAGAGGGCTCAAATTCGAGACCCGGGGTCCGTCAAATTTTCAGCTATTTCACCCCAGATAATAGGTTGCACTGCACTACTTGGATCTCGCCATTGTAACTCTACTGTAGATCTGCTGAATCATTCTTCATACCCAGGAAGTCAACCGATATGACGAAGTTACTAATGACTACCTGCCATAATATCTATAGGCAAACGGTTTGGAATTCTCCTCGGGAGCGTCAGAAGAAAGTGTGTTGATTGAATTTGTGCCATATCACGAAGCTGCGCGCATCGTGATGCATGATCTTAGCTAATACCTAAGAATGTAGGATATATTGACCAGAAATTAGGATGCTGCAACAGAGTTGTGGCACATCCCGCGAGAACAATGGCATGCCCTCCTCCCTGGCTTGGCGGAGTCCTCGCACACACAATGGCAGATGGGTTCTCCCAACCTGCTCCACTATTCAACGCCCACGGAGCGCCACTGCTCAGAAGAGGCGATTCAACTATCGGATTTCTTTTTTTAATTCTACTCAGCTGCAAGAGAAATTTAATTCCATAATCATTAACCAGTTCAGCCCTGTAAATGTCATATATTGAACTCTGGCGAGTTAGATTAAAAGCTTCAGCGAATGCTGTAATGCTTTCGCTCGTCTTACGCATCACTTGTCAAAGTACTACAAAAAGACATCGAGATATTTACACAAACACAAAATTCTTTTTATTAATTCATACTTCTCGCAAGTACAAAGTATCATATATCAAAATGAAGATAAAAACATGAGTTTCCTTACGAATACACTAATAATTGTCATTTAGGGAATCAATTTGACTTTCAAAAATTCAGTGCAATGTAGAATATGGCACTTTTAACAAATGTTATTGCTCATTTAAGTACAGGATTATATTCTGTCAAATACCACATAATGTTATATTGATCATGTTCGTCTAGGGGCCTCTTCCAGCAATTCCATGACTGCATAGAACAAAAGTTTTAACAACTAAAATTTCAGCATAAATTGCTCGTATAAAATGTTCGACAAAAATTTTCTACATAATAACAGCATGCAACAGGAAATAGCGTAATTCATACTCAGAAATGGCGGTTGGTCGCTTGATGTAAAACTATAATTTAATGACTGATCGGTCAGTGTCTGGTCCAAATTAATTTTATGCGAAATCAGGCTAAAAGTTTGATGTTGAGAACAAAAGCCCGAACAAGAAAACTACATAAAGTCTACACCGTTAGCTACTCGATGGAGCAATAATCATTTTTAATCACTTTTGATGCTTGAAAAAATTATGCATAATACCATCCAATTTATGTTCGTAGTAAATTAGATTACATGTTAATCAATCAATCAATCAATCAATCAATCAATCAATCAATCAATCAATCAATCAATCAATCAATCAATCAAAAGAAAATCACCTCCAGGGCAGAGAACGAAAGGGTTACAATTCTAAATCAACGATTGTTCACGAGAAGAGTTAAGGATTGTAGCTGTTTACATCATTGCTTCTCAAAAGTACATTTGTTACACAATTTTCTATGAAGATTGGTGTGTATGTTGTTCTTACATCCTTTTGTTTTAATTTGGTAAATAGTTACAACTCAAAATGATCGTCTCGAAAGCGTCTGTCAGAAAAATGAAAGCTGTTAGAAGTGCGTCCTGGCATGAATATATTAGATGTCTTGTTGTAACAATTTCGGAGGCTCTAGAGGTCAAAGTAAGATGTACGTTGATGGTAAAATAAAAAAAAATAAAAAATTGTTTTTCTTTAGTTGTAACCCTTTCGTTCTAAGCCATTGATCTGTACTATATTACTGAAATATTTATGGTCAGTTGATGTGTTCTATAATATTAAGTTACATATTTTACTTACACATACAATCTAAAAGACGACATTTACATGTTAAAAGATGTATGCTTTTCCAACCACATTTTCATCCAGACTTGCAAACTTCTTATTCTTATTCGTATTCTCCTATCGAGCGAGTTGGCTGTGCAGTTAGGGTCGCTCAGCTATGAGGTTGCATTTGGGAAATAATGAGTTCGAACCCCAGCATCCCGGAAGATGGTTTCCCGTGTTTTCCCATTTTCACGCCAGGCAAATGCTGGGGCTGTACCTTAATTAAGGCCACGGCCGCTTCCTTCCAACTCCTAGGCCTTTCCTATCCCATCGTCGCCATAAGACATATCTGTGTCAGTGCGACGTACAGCCCCTAGCAAAAAAATGGAAAACCACGGAAAACCACCTTCAGAGCTGCCGTCAGTGGGGTTTGAACCCACTATTTCCCGGATGCAAGCTCACAGCTAGCCGCAAGACCAACCCGCCCGGAACTTGATACAAGAACTGCAAAAGATACAAAGAAAAGCAACATGACTTGTTCTGGGTGATTTCCGACAAAGGAGTAGTGTAACGAAAATATTGCAAACTTTGGAATAGGAAGACTAGAGAGTAAGGAGATGCTCGACTATGTGATATATTTCGAGCGGTCAGTGGAGATATGGTGTAGAATGATCTTAGTAGCCGAATAAGCTTCAGCGGAGATTTTAACAGTAGGAAAGATCATAATACGAAGCTAAGGTCGGAATTCAAGAGGACAAATTGGGGAAAATATTCATGTATAGGACGAAGAGTAAGGGGTTGGAGTGAAGGGAACTGTTCGATAAATTTCCAAGTTCTTTGAAAACGTTTAAGGAGCTAGTTAAACAAGTGATAGGGAATCTACCACCTGGGTGACAGTCCTAAATGCAGATCTTTGATGATCATTGATTTATTGACGTTGCAAACATTGTTGGAACGAAGAAAATCACAGGAGGGAACAAGTAAAGAACTGGCGTAAGTCTGACCTGCATTGATATGAAAGACACGTTAAGTAGCCATTTCAGTACAGTATCATTTATAATTGGCTGTGATGACTATAGGCATAGATATCAAGGATAATTTAATAAAAAACCACCTATTCAATACTTTCCACGTTTAATGTGGTTATTATCTACATGATTTTATGTAGACTTATTTGGTCAGGTACATGTTTCACCCATTATTTTGGGCATCTTCAGCCTGTAAACAACCTTTAGGTCAAGGTTTGGGACCTTTTTAACCGATATAAACATACCAATATATACACTATATACAACATATACATTATATACAATATATACAAACATAAGTCAATACAGTAAAGTTCTTTGGTCCTAATCTATCTAATATGGAAAATGTCCAAAAACTAAAATGGATCTTCTTTTCGGTGAAGAGGATTGCATATCGGGGTTTATGTGACCCCTATATCATATTAAGTTCTTGACGTATCGTGTCTGGTGACAGGATGTGTCGTCAACAATAAGTGGAGATTTGAACTGATTGTAGGTTGGTCAAGATTGAAAATATAAATTTAAATTAGTTGTGTTTTAACTTGGCAGTTCTATTCTGTTTAACTTAAAATGTTCAAAACTAAAAATAAAATGAAACGGATCTTCTTTTTTCTTGAGAAGGGGTGATATTAAAACTGGAGCTTGTTTGACCCACGATTTTTATTTTCATGTTCTTGACGTAACTAATATTTAAATGTGTTGTCGTGCACAAGTGGAGATTCAAAAGCCGATTGTTGTAGGTAGACTGGTCAAAAACGTTGTGAATGAGACTGTTAGCGTCTTGACTTTGGGTCTCATGTAACGTCAAGGAATTGACAAGAGTATAATATTTAGCTGTTTCATAGTTTTAGGCTGCTGCTTAATTGGGAAGAAACATCCTAGACACTTGATACAGTCTTGTGTGAAAATTGTTCCCGTTGATGTGTTGCTTGGTCTTTGGGAGGGATCTTAAGAATATCTGTAATGAATGAATCTGTAATGAATATCTGTAATTTAATAAAAAAACACCTATTCAATACTTTCCACGTTTAATGTGGTTATTATCTACATGATTTTATGTAGACTTATTTGGTCAGGTACATGTGATGTAATGTGATGACTATAGTAAGAGATTCATGTCATCGTATTGTGAACTAAATTTTATGTGGTTAGTTGCACAAGGACACGCATGACATATGTGAATTTTATCACTCTGTATCATACCATACCAGCTGGCGCGTGGCGTCATGAAAGTCGCAAGATTCCATGTAGCTATAATTTGTAATAATAGAATATCAGAAAATATAAGAGGATGGCACAGTTTAACTCTATTCGAATGTCTCTTTCCAATGATATCAAATAATATATGAAAATCCACTGTTTCCAGTCATTTGACCGGGTTAGGAATGGAATGGATGAAGCTTCCATCTAGAGGCGAGGATAGGAAATGTACCGGCTGCCGAGGCCTGTCGATCAAATAATATAATGCTTCAAAAATAAATATTGTAACTTTGAATTTTTGTAACCCTTATAACATTGTCTTCTCTTTGATATTTTCCCCGCTGATTTTCTTTTACAACAATTTAGGGGTATTGAAACTGAACATCTTATCAGTTTTCACCATCACGTCACATTTTTCTGAAGAAAAATATATAAATTTTTGACTTTTAGGTAGCTTTTTTAAATAAATGAGATGTTGTTAGTCATACTACTGCTTACAAATTGATTAAAAACTGTCAGTAATTTAAAAGAAACAATTATTCACCGAACTCCACTACTTCTGTGGACAGAAACAAATCACTGCCAAATGTTAATTCGTGCAAAAAAGGAAAATTTGATGTTGTGAAAAGCTAACGTAATGAAAATAAGCGGAATGCATTCTGAATTTTATGGAAGAAACTCGTTTAGGAAATTAACTCATTGCTAGACACAGAAATTCTGCCTGAAATGGGCAGCATAGCATCTTCCTTATTGGAGATGAGTGATTTTCAATGATGGATCACATTTCTGTCCAGAGACGACCACCGAATTCGACTGTGCAGACGTCTTGGTCAGCGGAGTGTTCCATGCTTCATTGTAGAACGGTGTATCACCCCAACAGGAGGTGTCTTAGTGTGTGGTGCCATTTCCTACTTATTTCCGCTCCCTACGCGGGTTGATTGAAGGAACTTCGACGATGCGGGGACACGTCTAGGATGTTCTGTGACCATGTGTGTTTTCCTTTCTGATGCACCTCGATGACCCAAATTCGCAGCAGGATAATCCCCTTATTGAAACAGCACGGGCATCTCTGCTCTTCCTACGTGAGGTTAACATTCCTCCTTGTCTAGCGAGGGCTCCAGATCTCTCACCAACTGAGAACGTTTGGGACCACAGTAGAAGGCAACTTCGGCAGATTTAGTGAGTGAGTTGCGCCAGTTGTGGCATGCTTTTCCTCAAGGGAACATTCGACGTCTGTTTGTCTCCATGCCCGAGCGCATTGCCGCCTGTCTCCGTGCTCCGGATTGCCTAAAACTGTGATCTCGCTAGTGTTCGATACCCTAGATTACATGCTCGGTGTGGTACAATATGTTGATGTTTTCTTTATACTACTATGTCCTGCGTCTTTACCAAAGTGCGCGCTTCCGCTATAGCATCCTTGGATAGTTACAGAGGATGTTTCATATTCTTTTTTCCCCATTCCTACCAACAAGGCAAAATCTGAATGTGGGTCCTTTGATAAATGCTCAATAGAGTGATGACAGAAATAAGATCAAGACCGAGCACGTAGAAGGTGTAGTGTGCATTCATGTCTACCCTTAGTCCCTATTCTCTACGGGGACGGGGATGAGGTGAGATGAAATTACATGGCGCCCTTTTACGGCCGGATGCCACTCCAAACTAAGATGAGGAGCTTAATTTACACGAAATAGATGGTGGTGAATGAAGTTGAATAGGGAAGTGAAAGGAATCGGCTGTAGCCTAATAGGATGATAGGTACTTGCCTGGAAGTGGAAATGGGAAACCACAGATAACAATTCCCAGGAAAGCCAACGGTGGGGTTCGAACCCACTCATCTCCGCAATGCAGAGCTTGGTTCCGTGGCCATAGCGCGTTAACACGTGTGACCACTCCGCTCAATAACGTGTGTGCGGTACATTTGTAAACATATCAAATGCGTTCACTTTTACGATTTTCTGTCAGAGAAATGTAATAAATAGCTACTTTTCGAAGACATTTGTGGTTAAGCAAGAATATGAAAATTATATTTATGACTTTTCTGAGGGGAAGCTTGTTATTAAGTTGACCATTAAGGCACGGAAATTAAAAACTTCTTTAAGGATTTTTTTTTTTTGCTAGGGGCTTTACGTCGCACCGACACAGATAGGTCTTATGGCGACGATGGGATAGGGAAGGCCTAGGAGTTGGAAGGAAGCGGCCGTGGCCTTAATTAAGGTACAGCCCCAGCATTTGCCTGGTGTGAAAATGGGAAACCACGGAAAACCATCTTCAGGGCTGCCGATAGTGGGATAAGGATTTTTATTAGAAAAGCATACTACAGTATTGTCATAGACGAAATTATTTGTCATATTTTCGCTGGAAAATATCACTTTGTCAATATAAAACGTCCCCCTTCGTCAAAAAAATATCCTATATTTCTTTCGGGTGTCATTTGGAAACCCTATATCTATCAAGGCCGCATCGTCCGCCAGTATTTAGCACAGCTCTAGCATCCACTGGTGAAAGTTCCGCCATCCACGGACGAAATAAATCAGCCGTATAAAAGTGTATAATTCATGTTGAGCAAATATGAGCGTGAATAAATAAACATGTAGGACGGTCACTAATACAACAGCAGGGGAACGCAGAAGATCATATACACTGATAGCCAGGGCCTTGGGATTCCATTCTTTTGAACGTGTTTACGTCCACCTACTGTACTTCCGGAGTGTCGTAAACTGGACACCAGAGACGGGTGTTTTTGACATTAGCGATAAGCACAAAATTTGACTTGAAGATATGAAGCCTACTCTCAAAGAACGTTGTATATCAATATTTGGACAAGTTGAGATTTTCATAGAATAAGGTTGTATATCATCTAAGGAATATCTTGGCACCAGAAGGTTACTCTATATTGAAACAAATGAAAGAGACATTTTTGTTTGAAAATTGGCTTTCCTGCAAGAACATTGTACATCAACAAACACGACTGTTGTCAGTGATCTGAGTGTGTCACTTTGATCGATATTAACACTGAATAAGAGCAGGAAGAGAAATATTAATCAACTGAACTGGAAGGACAACGTACGTAAACGATTGAGGGATAGCGGAAGAAGCTATACATCAACATCAGGGCGGGTAGTGGAAGGAAAGCAACGTCGCTATTTGCTTTACGTCGCACCGACACAGATATGTCTTATGGCGACGATAGGATAGGAAAGGCCTAGTAATTGGAAGAAAGTGGCCGTGACCTTAATTAAGGTACAGCCCCGGCATTTGCCTGGTGTGAAAATGGGAAACCACGGAAAACCATCTTCAGGCCTGCCGACAGTAGGGCTCGAACCCACTATCTCCCGATTACTGGAAACTGGCCGCACTTAAGCGACTGCAGCTATCGAGCTCGGTGAAAGCAACGTCGAACACAGGTAAGGGAATAATGTTAGACTATATATCACACAGATGGTTATTTAAGGACAATATTTGCTTACGTTATTTTTACTAGAATAACAATACGTCAGATAATGCGTTTACTATTTAACAAACTAGTTTATTACTGATATTTTTGTTTCCTTTCAGGCCAGGGTGTACAGTCCCAAAATTTGTTTTTAAAGGAGTATTTTTCCATTATTTTGAAGCCATTTGAACTAGAACAGTACACATGCTCCTCTCTTGATACTGTATTTTTTTACAAAACAATGTATATTTCGAGTTGCCATGTACTTAAATCACAAAAGTCCTACAGAAATCATGATGTGATTTACAGCGTTCTATCTGGTGACATATTATTCCTGGGAGTTTGCTGTTTTCCCACTGAAATCCTTCTTTGACACCATTTACATGCAAATATATCATTTAACTAAAATGGAGAAAGGGTAAGTTGGGTTTACGGAAATAATTAAACCCAGAACTCTATTATATAAAGAACTACCTATTTTTTAATTGCTGTAAAGTTGCCAAATGTGATATTCAACTTTCTTTGAGGGCAGGATTCAAATGTACAGTGACAGGAAGAATACAGAACAACGTGATTGGGCTGATTATCAGTTACCTGAGAAATATTGAATTCAATTACAATTATTTTTTCAATGCCTGGGTTCGATTCCCGGTACTGCCAGAAATTTAAGAATGGCAGGAGGGCTGATATGTGGTTGAAATGGTACATGCAGCTCACCTCCAATGGGGGTGTGCCTGAAAAGAGCTGCACCACCTCGGGATGAGGACACGAGTTTTTTACTTTTTCAATAAATAATCAATAAAATTAAAATTTCAATTACTTCACAGAATGGTAGTCTTAAGGAAATCACTGACTTTTTTCTCAAAGGGCTGGAGTTATACAAAGCTTGCAAGTTGTGTGTGTGTGTTTTTTTTGGTTTAAGCACAGAGCAGGGTTTCCCAAACCTTTCGTGTCTGAGGACTCCTTAGCCACAGAACATAACTGTGAACAAAAAACCAAATTGTGTAATGTGCCCTTGTTTGATTATATTAGTCTAATTTAAGACTAATATTTACTTTATATAGATGTTGATTCCCATAGAGAACCTGAAATATTTGTCCCGAATGAATAATACCAATATAAATTTCAGGTTCGCTATGGGAATCACCATTTATATCATCTGATGGCCAGGCAGGCATCAATTTTTGGTAAGGAGACAAAGTCTTTCATAGTGCATTGGCACTGCCGGTGGCTCCAAGTAGCCTACGCGGTGGCCTCCACGGTATGCACTAGCCATGCGTCTTGGTGAGTATGCGAGGTACCAACTGATGAGCCCAACTTACCATACTGGGGCGAAACGCTAGCAATTAGGAATGAGTTAGCTGGAAAATGTATAATGTCCGATAACGGACCATTTATATTGGTACGAATATTTACTTCCCTTTTAATTTAACTTCATTTACATAAAGATACTTCATATGTGCATAGAAATTTTAAAACATTGCGACACTTGGCTACTAATTGCAATAGTCTGGATCTGAAAAGTTACTTGAGAAAATTAACTTGGTAGATTGGATCGGTGGCAGGGATGGTGCTTTTACCTAAGACTAAGAGTTTTACGATCGTAGTCACCCAAACCGAAAAACAGCCTCTACATTACTTCAGTTTCTGTACTTCACTTTCATCTGTGTAAGAGCAGAAAACGTACACTCAGACAGGTAGGTTGTCATGAAGGACATTAAGCGCAGTGTTTCCTTTCAAGAAATTGTAGGGTATAGGCGATGTCATGGACCCATGAGTCGATCAGAGACGTGGAGTTGTGATACAAGATCTTCACAAGATACTGCCAACTTGTACAATTTATCGAAAAAGAATTATACAGTACAAATACTGTATGTAGCATTCACAGCACTGAAGACATAGTTCCTAAACTTATAATAATGATCTATGAATTGCATGGGTACAGTAAAATATCGTCCCCTGTGGGAGGGATACGCAGAGGAAGAATACACCCACGGTATCCCCCGCCTCTCGTAAGGGCGACTAAAATGTGTCCTAGGGGCTCTCAAATTGGGAGTGTGGTTTGGCTACCATGGAACTCTTAACTGAGTCCCCGCATTGCTACCACTTACTTGTGCAAGGCTCTTCACTTTCATCCACCCTGTCCGACCTCCCTTGGTCAACTCTTGTTCTTCTCTGAACCTACTACGCTGGCGTAGCAGCAGGAGAGGTGATACTCCCACGTGGCACGTCCCAGGTGGCGGATAGGGATTCCTAACCGGCTCCCCGGCGGACTTGAGGGAAATAAAACACCTCTCTTGGACCAAACACCCAACCTACTGTGGGTGAGGGACGCAGATAAAAAATACACCCACGGTATCCCATGCCTGTCGTAAGAGGCGACTAAAAGAGGCAGCCAAGAGATGATCAAATTAGAACATAAAACCATGGGTGGCTTTTACTTGCGCGTAGTACCACTATGTTAGTTACACAATATAGTAGCGACAGTGTGCACTCAGGATGCATTTTACAGTACCTGTGATTCGTACCACTATATGAGCGATACCATGGTTCTGCCTTGCCTATGATTAGTACTACTATGTGAGGAACACCATGGGATACTGCGAGTTTCTGTGGTTAGTCCACTTATGTGAAGAACACCATAGGTTTGCTTTGCCTGTATAGGTTTGCGTTGCCTGTAACTAGCAACACAATGTGCGAAGCACCATAGGTCTGTGTTACATGTGCGCATTACATTACCTGTGAGTAGTACCATAATGTGCGGAATACTGCGAGTCTACGCTACTTTTGATTAGTACCGCAACATGGCAAATACCATGGTTCTACTTTCCTAACGATAAGTACCATCATGAGGGGCCCATAACCTGTATTTTGGATGCGTTTAGACTACAAGCATCATCGATTCATGTCCGACTCGTTGGGTGAACGGTTAGCGTACTGGCCTTCGGTTCAGAGGGTCCCGGGTTCGATTCCCGGCCGGGTCGGGGATTTTAACCTTAATTGGTTAATTCCAATGGCACGGGGGCTGGGTGTATGTGATGTCTTCATCATCATTTCATCCTCATCACGACGCGCAGGTCGCCTACGAGTGTCAAATAGAAAGACCTGCACCTGGCGAGCCGAACCCGTCCTGGGATATCCCGGCACTAAAAGCCATACGACATTTCATTTTCATCGATTCATTATTGTGCTTTAGAGGCAGTCCCTTGGTCAGTAATAATATTGTTTAACGCTAGTTTCTGAGAATGTGGGGCATTGTGGGTCGGATCCACTGATTGTTTTTACTTCATATCCATCCATTCATTCTTCGTCGTCACGTTTTGAATTCTGGTCAGTGGGGGATTATGGTTTTTTTTAATTGTCCTTGCATTTCGTCTCATTTCGTGCCATTAGGGGCCCATGACCTAGATGTTGGGCCCCTTTAAACAACAAGCATCATCATCATCATCGTCATCATCAACTCTTGTTCTTTTCCGACACCGGTGGTATTAGAGCATTCGAGGCCTAGGGAGATTTTCATTTTCACGCCCTTCGTGGCGCTTGCCTTTCTTCGTCCGTTACTTCATTTTTTCGAAGTGACCATTCGCTTTTCTTTTCTTTCTCTCCCCCTGTAGTCCCTGTGAGTGGGGGACGCAGACGAAGATTACACCCACGGTATCCCCTGTCTGTCGTAAGATGCGACTAAAAGGGGCAACAAGGGATTAATGAGTTAGAATGATTAAACAACTTGTGATTAGTACCATCACGCGGGGCACCATGAGTCGCCTTTACTTGCGAGTAATACCACAGTGTTAGGTACACAATAGGTTTGTGATTAGTAGCAGCAGTGTATGGTTCACTGAGGGTTTACAGCACCTGTGGTTAGTGCCACTGTATGCGAAACACCACGGGCTTACGTTGCCTGTGATTAGTACCATTATGTGAGAAACACCACGGGTCTGGGTCTTTCCCACTATATGAGCGGCACCGCGGGTTTGCATTGCGTGTGAGGGAACACCACGGGATGGTACTAGTCCCCTATGATTAGTACACCTATGTTA
Source organism: Anabrus simplex (assembly GCF_040414725.1). Taxonomy (NCBI): domain Eukaryota; kingdom Metazoa; phylum Arthropoda; class Insecta; order Orthoptera; family Tettigoniidae; genus Anabrus; species Anabrus simplex. The sequence goes on from NC_090268.1 coordinate 194,781,851, forward strand.
GGGACACCGTGGGTTTGCGTTGCCTATGAGTGGCCCCGTAATGTGAGAAACAACATAGGTCTGCGTGCCTGTGCGTATTGCATTACTTGTAAGTAGTACCACAAGGCGAAGAACACCGTGATTGGTATCGTAATATGAGAAATACCATGGTTCTTACTTTCCTAGCGGAACTGGCCACCTTACCGCACGTACACTCCGGCTCAGGAACACCTCTGCGGAGGTTCGGACCTGCCTTCGGGCAGAATAACTCTTACCTTACCTTACTTTCCTAGCAGTAAGTACCATTATGAGGGGCTGTTCACTTGTATTTTGGACCCCTTTAGATAACAAGCATCATCGATTCAGGATTGTGCTTTGGAGGCAACCCCTTTGCCAGTATACTGTATGCTATTGTTTTATGATAGTTTCTGGAGAGGTGGGGCATTGCGGGTCGAATTCACTGATTGTTTTAAGTTCATAATCATTGATCGTCGTCTCTATTTTTAAAATTCTAGTCAGTGGACTAATTTTTTGGAATTATTTTTAAAATTATTTTTAACTTTCAGTATTGTGAGCTGGATCCGCTGATTATTTGAAATTCGCATTCTTAAATTCATTCTGTACCATCACATTTTGAATTCTGGTCAGTGGGTGAGTTTTGGACTTTTAAATTGTCATTTTATTTCGTACCATTAGGGGCCGATGACCTAGATGTTAGGCCCCTTTAAACAACAAGCATCATCATTATCATCATCATCAGAATGTGGGAACTATGTCAACTAGAAGTATTGTACCCGACCAAAGGTTAAAAGAATAGCCATCCTCAAATCGAGCAACATTCTGTTAATAACCATCCTAATACCAATTTAAGAACACACATGGATTACTAAGCGGGGTACACATGTGTATTGTTCCACATTTTATTTTTGAAAAAGTATTGTCAACTTAATGCAGACAAAATTAATCATGCTTATGATATGAAATACTTTCAGTCATAACGAGACCTCAACAGATCACTAAATCACTTGTTCTTAAGAAACATTCAAACAAAAAAACTGAAACAATATGCAAGTCTTGTTACGGAGTACTTGACATACATGGTAACTGAATTGAAGGGGACTTGAGAGAACCCAACTTGTAGAGAAAAGGATGATGTAAACAATATCAGGTACACAAAATACTCATTATAGCCTCCAAATCCTCCAGAATATATCGGGATTAAATACTCAAGCTAACAATGTACAATTTCTGTGTCATGCTCTTGAAATATGCATTGTTGTCAGAGAAGCCCATATTGCTTTTGAATATTGCTTTGTTGATACAGAAAACAAATAATGAATAGGCGGTTTTGGGAAGAGACACAGAGAGAAAGAAACACTGTACGTACTTTATCCCACGAACCTGCTACGCAGGCGTAGCAGGGGGAGAGGTGATACTCCCACGTGGCGCGTCCCAGGTGGCGGATAGGGGGGTCCTAACCGGCTTGCCGGCGGACTTGAGGGAAATAAAATACCTCTCGCGGACCAAACACACACCCCCTGTGGGTGGGGGAGGCTGACGAATAATACACCCACGGTATCCCCTGCCTGTCGTGCGAGGCGACTAAAAGGGGCGAGCAAGGGATGAATGAATTAGAACCATGAAACTACTCTTGATTCGTACCATCATGCGGGGAACACCATGGGTTGCATGTACTTGCGAGTAGTATCACTAACATGGTACGAAGTGTGTTTGTGATTCGTTGCAGTAAAAAGCCTGGCCTGGTGGATTCCAGTACCCGTGCGTTTTACCCATGTGGGCAACACCGCGGGTCTGGGCGTAGCCTGTGAGTTGTACCACTATATGAGCGACACCGTGGGTCTGCGTTGCCTGTGATTAGTACTCACTATGTGCGGAACACCACGGGGCCCTTGGGACCGGCACCCGTGACTAGTACCCTAGGTGAGGAAACTCATCGGTTTGCATTGGCTGTAAGTGGCGCCACTGTGTGCGAAACACCATAGGTCTGCGTTACCTGTACGAAGTACAGTACTTGTGAGTAGTACCATCTTTTGTGGAACACCGTGAGTCTTCGCTACTTCTGATTAATACCCCCATGACACATACCATGGTTCTATTTTACTCGCGACATGTACCATTCTGTGGGGCCTTAGACGTGGATTTTGCACCCCCTTTAGACACCAAGCATCATTGTGCTTTATAAGTGGTTCCTTGGTCGCTAATAATGTTATTTTCGTTCTCTATTGAATCCGATCCACTGGCTTTTGTTTTTGTTTGCTTGTTTTGTGTTTTGTTGGGTTCCTGTCCATCCATTCATTCTTCATGCCATATTTTATTTTTATTTTGGTCAGTGGATGCCTTTACAATTTTTTTTCTTTCAGTTCGTACCATTAGGGGCCGATGACCTTTGATGTTAGGCCCCTTAAAACAACAAGCATCATCATCATCAGCGTACTTTATCAAGCTGGGTACAAATTTACCCCATATCATTTTCAGATGCATAATTTAAAAAATGCCGCTTAGTTTTTACTTTTAGCTGTATCATGATATTCAGCAATGTTTTCTTAACAATGTAATCGTGTATGAAAACCTACAGAAATGTTAATGCATATAATATTTTAAATTAACAACTGGGGTTCAGCTGAGCTGGTATACTCTGAGATATTTGTTGTTACCTTCCTCATTCTTTCCTTCTCAAGCAAGCAGTAGGAGATTGTGATCAAGATTGAGTGTGAGAAAGGGTAAAATGGAATGTATGCAGATCGTGAGGCTGCGCGGCGCTAGTGATGCCGTTACCTGATTTGTAATGGTAATCTAGCATCTCTTGACCTCCAGCAAAGAGCCGGCTCACATCTTCTCATTAGCCTACGCCACGGAAACATTGAGGCCTGAGGTCACCCGCGTTTGACTGATGGACAAGCCTCAACCCATCTGTCGCTTCCCAGCAGTCAGATGTCAAGATCTGACACGCTCCGGCCACTAATGCTTCACCCATGGAACATCTGGAAGTTCTGAAGTAATTTATGACGGTAATTATCAGATCCTGGTGGACTGTAAACTGTAATAATTAGTAGCAAGAGTTGATAGCTTCCTCAGTGGACCAAAGAGATCGACTTACGATGCAGGACTGTATGTTTTGACCCCCTAGTCTATTTTGAAAGACTGATGAAATTATTGTCAAGGTTGAAAACCACCCATCTGATGAAAACTTCACTAGGCCTTACGAAACGTCCAGTAGAACTCCGCTTCACTCCTAGGTGCCAGTGTAATCAGAACGTCTAATTTGGTACTTAGCGTGATAGCCGAGAGGCATAGTCACTGGCTACTCACCAAGTCAGTTGTAGTTCGAAATGGGGTCAATGCTTGTGGAATTTTTGAAAGAAAACTCACGTCGCTGCGGTTTGTACATAAAACGGAAGGTCATGTGGCTGAATCACGATATAAACATTGAATAAAATGACAAGCTAACTTTTAACAGCACAACAATTCAGCAGCTGAGGTTAAAAAAAAACTTTTATTTTTATTATTACTGAATCAAAACGCAATAAAAATGTTTAGTGATTCACATTTGTAACCATGAATTCTAATAAAAATAAGAGAGATACCGTAAATCATATTAAAACCAGGTCTGCTGTACGAGAGTGAAAGCTGGATGGACTGAGGATATCTTATTTATAAGTTGGAAATAACGGACAAGAAAATAGCAAGAAAGTATTGCTCTCACATACAAGTGGGAAGAATGACACGAGTGAGCACTTATTAAGGAAACAGAAGCTAGTTTCGAAATGTTCCTTTTTCTAAAATATAACTTGCTTTACGTCGCACTGACACAGATACAGTAGATCTTATGGAGCCGATGGGATAGGAAAGGGCTAGGAGTGGGAAGGAAGCGGCCGTGGCCCAGCATTTGCCCGGTGTGAAAACGGGAAACTACCGAAAACCATCGGAAACCATGTTCAGGGCTGCCGACAGTGGGGGTCAAACCCACTATGTTCCAAATGCAAGTACACAGCTGCGTGGCCCTAACCGCACGGCCAACTCACTCTGTATATGAGGAATGGATTCGGCGGATTAAGTGGCTTCGGTGACGGGGTCATGTGAGGCAAATGGTTGAAGTATAATGGACCCGACCAAAGAGGGTAAGAGCAGCAGAGGGAGACCATGGTGTCGATGGTTAGACTCAGATTTTTAAAATGATTTAAAGGTAAGAGGTAAAGAACAAAGGAGACACAGCGCAGGTTGCAAACTCAGGAGTGTGGAGGCGGTAAGTAAATTCTCACGACTTCTTGACTGAACACCGAAAGCCATGGAAGTATATAGCCGAACGAAGATATATACATTATTCCTGCTATTTGCTTTACGTCGCACGTCTTATGGCGACGATGGGATAGGAAAGGCCTAGGAAGTGGAAGGAAGCGGCCGTGGCCTCAATTAAGGTACAGCCCAGCATTTGCCTGGTGTGTAAATGGGAAACCACGGAAAACCATCTTCAGGGCTGCCGACAGTGGGGCTCGAACCCACTATCTCCCGATTACTGGATACCGGCCGCAATTAAGCGACTGCAGCTATTGAGCTCGGTATATACATTATTATTATTATTATTATTATTATTATTATTATTATTATTATTATTATTATTATTATTATTATTATTATTGATCCGTTATGCCCAAGTGTAAGGAGCGCGTGTGAACTCAAGTAGTACAGTTTAATCGTAAATGAATAATACCCTTGGATCAAGTACTGGATGTTTTATGCTGTTCCCAGGATCCCTGCAAATCATTCACCACACACGACACTAGCATAGCGGCAAAAACACGCAGTTTCCTATCCACGCAGATGCTGCCCACCCACGTCGGGATGCACAAGGCCATTAATTAAGAAATAGTTTTCTAACCTACTGAGACGCCTAAAACTTGAAATTGTCATTCCTGAAATTGTGAACTCTATTGATGATCATTAAAAATATTAAGACAAAATAAATATCTTACTTTTGAAAAATCAGTGTGCGACTCTTTGTTTGTTTCTGGTATAGGCATTTTAAGTATAACCGTTCCATATGCAGGGGCGTGGTAGCCCAACCGCACATGTTCTTATGGCGCCCCGTTTCCTCTCATTGTCAGCCTAATTACGTAAAATGCTCCTCTTGGCGAAGTTAGATTTGGGAAAAAAATACTAAAATTTGAGATGAATGGTACGAAATTTGCATTCATATCGCTTATGAATATACTGGAATTCCAATGAGATAACTATAAAGTTTTCTGAAACTTAAATATCACCATTGTTTAATTGAAAGTAGTTTCCCATTTTCACACGAGGCAAACGCGGGGGGTGCACATTATTTTCGGATGACAAAGGTAAACTATCGTTTACGACAATTTTGAGGTTGTTATCATAATTGTGTGACTTGTTTTGCTCGTGTCATCTGATGGGTAGACTATTGAATGTTTCGCAGGGATGAAGACAGTCTATATACAAGGAGAACCCAGCAATAAACAATTCTAAGTTATCATGCAACAGTTCGACTTTACGCCGTCCGCCGCACTCCTTATTGTACTGGCTCTTACGATAGTTTACTAAGGTCAGAACTGTCGATTCGACCTGCCTTAAAGGTACGAAAATATGTTCCTCAGCAGATTCTTTCTGCTTTTCTGTAAGCTAGAAATGTTACTTACGATATTTTATCTCTAACGTCCAGAATTAAGGCCACGGCGGCCTTCCTCCCACTCCTAGCCCTTTCCTATGCCATCATTTTTTATCCAAATTTTTCAATGAGATTTTTAATTGAAACCTTCTGAAATTATTTCATTCGATAATCATAAAATCGTGCATTTAGGCATTTTAAAATCTAAATTTCCTCGCGAGGATTCGTAAACTCCTGTTTCCTTGAAAATATGCCAGCCTTAAGGCACCCCGGTAGTCGGCACCTCCATACCGCACCATCCTCCGTCCTCTTGGGGTAGCCAGCACGTCTCTGGCAATATGTAGGGCTACAGAATCATCTGTACTAACACTAAATGCGTGTGTGCTTCAGAATAGTGTATTTAATTGACATACTTCCCACTAATTCTAACACTTCAACACAGCACTTGATTATACTCGCATTTTTCCATGAGACGGTTATTATTATTTATTTTCCACTAATTGTAGTTACATTTTAGGGATGGTGAATGGAGAAAGGGCATAGCGCCATATACACAAAAGTGCCTCCATCACCACTTAAAATTATAATATACAAATATACAATTACATTCTACATGATGTTCTTATAGTTAGGTTGTAAATGGTGCAAGTGCAGTCGTGAAAGCGATACCTTCTTTTCCCTAACGAGATCACAGGATATAAAGGACACCTCATCACAAACGATTGCCTATCGGCCATGAATTATGCGCTGGCTAGTGTGAAAGATATAATTTACATGTGAATGGATTCTGGTGGCAGCATCTAAACTGCAATGAAAGGGAGTGACATTGGGCAATTTATCACACTTGTTACAACAGGAGCTCTTGTGATAATTGAGAGGCTACTTGAAGTGCACACGATCACTTAACCGTGAGTTTGAACACGGTAGATGGTTCGGCGAATAATAAAGACTTGAAGAAGAGCGCGCGTAACCCTAGAGCAATGCAAACCGTTTCACCTGATCTATAAATCCCCAGGGAATGAATATGGCATTACTTCCACAGCAACAGACCATCACTTGGATAAAAATAATTATTTATGTATACTAACATAAACAAGAGCCTCCGTGGCTCAGACGGCAGCGCGTCGGCCTCTCACCGCTGGATACCGTGGTTCAAATCCCGGTCACTCCATGTGAGATTTGTGCTGGACAAAGCGGAGGCGGGACAGGTTTTTCTCCGGGTACTCCGGTTTTCCCTGTCATCTTTCATTCCAGCAACACTCTCCGTTCTCATTTCATAGCATCTCTCAGTCATTAATAAATCACTCTGGGAGTGGTGACCCCATCGTACTAATAGCCTATATCTGCTTCATTCATTCCATCCCATCCCTCACCCGGTCAATGACTGGAAAACAGGTTGTAGGTTTTCATTTTCTTGTAAGGCCTGAATAATATTTTGTTTTCTACCTCTAATACTCCTTCCCTTTCATTAGCTCTTCAGGGTATGGGCCACTTCCCGTGTTCCATCGATTTATTTTAAGGAAAGGCGACGATTTCGTCATTTTGATCTTTTAAACAGTGATCATTGCCACAGAAGTTGAGGCTTTCATGGCCGACACCTTAACCTTTATCTGTATTAACGTGGATTTTTTTGGGAGGCGGGGGTCTATCTAGAATTAGCGTCATCCATTTGGAGCAGATAATACTGCGTTGACAGAAAACCGACACAGTGGTAACACTTGCTACTACTAAATGTTTTCATTCCTCCCCTGAAGGGGGAGGCGAGCTCCTTGTCGGTGACGCACCTCTTGTGGGTGGCGGACGCAGACGTAGAATACACCCACGGTAACCCCTGCCTGCCGTAAGAGGCGACTAAAAGGGCCCCATATGCTCTCAACTTGGGAGCGTGGGTTGGCGACCACGGGCCCCTTAGCTGAGTCCTGGCATTGCTTCCTCTTACTTGAGCGAGGCTCCTCACTTACCTCTATCCTGTCGGACCTTCCTTGGTCAACTCTTGTTCTTTTCCGATTCCGGCGGTATTAGATTATTCGAGGCCTAGGGAGTATTTCATTTTCACGCCCTTCGTGGCCTTTGCCTTTCTTCGTCCGCCACTTCATTTTTCGAAGTGACGGATCACTTCTTTTTTTCTCTCTGTCTACCCGCTGTAGATGGGGGACGCACACGAAGAATACACCCACTGTATCCCATGCCTGTCGTAAGAGGCGACTAAAAGGGCGACCAAGCGACGATTGTATTAGAACCATGAAACTACTTGTGATTAGTACCATCACGCGGGGAACACCATGGGTCACCTTTACTTGCGAGTAATACCACTCTATTAGGTACACAATAGGTTTGTGATTAGTAGCAACAGAAGATGAGTCTGTATGGGTTTTCCAGTGCCCGTGATTAGTACCGTTGAGAGCAACACGACGAGTCTGGGTGTTGCCTGTGATTAGTTCCACCATATCAGCGACACCGTGGGTGTGTACCCACTGTATAAGGAACACCACGGAAATACCGGCGCCCATGATTAGAACACCTAGATGCGTTCCCTAGGAGTGGCGCCATTATGTGAGAATAACCCTAGGTCTACGTTACCTGTGAGAGGTACAATACTTGTGAGTAGTACCATAATGTGTGGAACACCGTGAGTCTACATTACTTTTGATTAGTACCGCAACATGACAAATACCATGATTATACTCTATTAGCGGTAAGTAGAATTATGAGGTGACGCTGATCGGATTTTGGACCCCTTTAGACAACAAGCATCCTCGATTAGGGATTATGCTTTAGACGCATTCCCTTGGTCAGTCCTACTATTGTTTATGATAGTTATTGTGTCGGATCCACTGATTGTTTTAACTTCATATCTATCCATTCATTCATCATCATCAACTGTTTTGTTCTTTCCATTATATTTCGTCTCATTTCGTACCATTAAGGACCGATGACCTAGATGTTAGGCCCCTTTAAACAACATGCATCATCGTCATCATGAGCATCAGTCGGTGACGCCGTCTCTCAGGCCAGGAGATTTGTATCGGACGAGGAGATGTGCGGTGAAGGCGAGAGGGTTGGTGCCCATACCCTATACTATAAAGAACAACCGGCCAGAAATGCCCAACACAAACAACAGAATACAAAATAAAAGTACATATGTTGGCAAACATGAAGACTGGCGTGGATCGTGCTGGAGCGGGGCAGGTACCAACTCCCGATCCGTATGTGGCACAACTGGTTGCGCCACCTGGGCTCCTGCCCTGCTTTATGTTTCTTCGATTTATCAGAACTCTTTATATCCCCTGCATATTGAGTGAAGGGATGCATTATCTTCCATAAGAGGCTGGGAAGGGGACAACCAATGAATCTGTACTCATTCTCTCGTCTTCTAAGCCCAGAAACGTATCCATGTTCTATGCCATTCCGTGTAGTGGAGAAATTTACACTTCATCACTCTGTCAGGCTCATAGGCCGCGGCCCAGAATCAGTTTAGAGAATCTTACCCGTCGAAGACAGCCGAATACGCAATTTTGGGCGAAACATTACAACTACCAAATGCTCCTGAACCTCAGCCTATAAGCCAAAAAAATGCGTACGTATATCCTATTTCTTTACTTCGACAAAGTTAGAATGAACCTCTTTAGTAAATATATAATAAAATATCGGATGCATATTCATCATTAATTCCTTCAAGTGATTTATTGCTTTTAAAGAAAGTAATCAACAATTCATTGTCAATCGATTACATGGATCATTTGGAGAAAGATGAGTGACAATTTTGTGATCAGTTTGAGCCATGTGCAGGATTTGGTCTGAGTTAGCTTTTCCAAGGCTAATCAGAGATCGGCAGGATTTAATACCAGGTAGGAATACGAAACTTGCAGTGGTAGACGACTTCAAGTGCTCTGGATGTGGGTTCTCCCAGGATGCTAATTTCTTTGGGTCATCAGTCTACAAGCTAGTTTTGATTCATATCACCATTCCAGCCTATCCTGTGCTAACCTTTTATTTTTCTACGCAACTATCTCATCTATTCTGATCCGTGTGTCATATTCATGCCTTAATTTACCTCTGTCATTCTTACCGTCTACATTTGGTTCAAAAAACTAACTGAACAAGTCTGGGTGCCATAAGATAAGATCAAACCTTTCCCTCTCTTCTTCTTGTCCAATTTAACCAAACCATTCTTCTCTCACCAATTTGATTCATTCTCTCTTCATTCCAGATTCGATATCCCCATCTCACTTTTAGTATATTCGGCTCCATGGCTAAATGGTTAGCGTGCTGGCTTTTGGTCACAAGGTTCCTGGGTTCAATTGCCGGCAGGGTCGGGAATTTTAACCACCATTGCTTAATTTCGCTGGCACGGGGGCTGGGTGTATGTGTCAACTTCATCATCATTTCATTCTCATCACGACGAGCAGGTCGCCTATGAGAGTCAAATCAAAAGACGTGCATCTGGCGAACCGAGCTTGTCCTCGGACACTCCCGGCCCCTAAAAGCCATACGCCATTTCATTTTACCTTCAGCATTCTTCAGGAAAACAACATTTCAAAAGCTTCTACTTTCTGAGCTAGTTACTGTACATGTTTCACTTCCATACAATGCCGCGCTCTAGGCGAAAGTCTTCAAAAACATTCTTTTATCAGTGTTCGAAGCGATCAAATTTCTTCTTGAGAAAGGTCTTCCTTGCTTGTGCTACTCTGCTTAATTCCGTCATCATTAGTTAGTCTGCTATCCTAGTAACAATATTCCTCTACTTCCTTTAAGAATTCACTTCCCGATCTAGTGTTTCCTGCATCACCTGACTTCGTTCGACTATACTCCATTACATTTGTTTTGGATTTATTTACTTCCATCTTGTACACCTCTTCCAATACTGCGTCCATACTATGAAGCAATTCCCCCAGATCTGCGTCAGACTCAGATAAAATAATAATATCATTGGCAAATCTCAGAGTTTTGATTTCCTCCCTTTCGATTGTGATTCCCTTTCCAAATCCCTCTTTGACTTCGTTTACCGCCTGGTCTATATAAACACTGAAAAGGAGAACAGACGAATTGCACCTTTGCCTCACTCCTTTCTGGATTGCTACTTCTTTTTTTCATAACCCTCGATTCTTATCACCACAGGCTGATTTTTTTACAGATTGTAAATAATTCTTCGTTCTCGGTATCTGATGGTAATATAGTAATGTAATTCGAATCAATGTATAGTGAAATTAATGCAGTGAACTCGTAGTTGCGATAAAGGAATTCATGTAAGAAAATGAGTTCCCAGTCGAATTTATTTATTTATTTATTTATTTATTTATTTATTTATTTATTTATTTATTTATTTATTTATTTATTTATTTATTTATTTATTTATTTATTTATTTATTTATTTATTTCCTGCTATGGTAAGAGTTAAGTGGTGCATACAATCTTATTGTTTGTCTCTTTATGACATGAATATTCATAGTTTTATGTTTTAACCTTGCTTACGATCCCATTACGGAGAATTAGATTTGCTGATTTTTTAAAAATCGTATTTACAATAAATCCTCCAGAAGACTAGTAAGAATAGTACGGCACTGGGAGGACAATAATAGGGACAAGGAATATTCAAATTGTTATCTTTGTCCCACTTCGTTGTAATTTGCAAGTGAACCAGCGTCTGTACATTGTGCAGCAACACAGTCAAACAATAAATGCACTCCGCCGCTAACATTCAAACGGCTGAGATTGTATCTGCTGGAAGGACCGAAGTTGTTCCACCACTGGCAAAATCTTAGTGGACTACTTCGAAATTACAGCTGTGGTCATATTGAGATTTGCGATAGAGAAATTAGGCGTAAATCGGTGTTAATAACTGGTTCCAGATTTATAAAGCGAGTTTAATGATCTGACACCTGCCGAAGGAAGGAAAGATAAAGTCGTAATATTATGATTACCTACGCGTGATTAGTTAATTAACCTGTTCTGCAAATGGTTCTAAAATATTTTCATGATTCTAATCCGTCGACGTAATTACATATTCCATCCTCATCCATGCCGATCAATGGGATATTATTTAAAGGGTTTTATTTCAGTGCAAGTAACACTCACAAATTTGTCCTTCAAATTATCCTTATAGGCGTTCCTATTAAGGAAGGTCTTTGGGAGGAATGTCATAAAAAGAAAAATAATAAAATAACAATAATAATATTCGTATGCCTTCTGATACCGGGTAATTTTTTGTCTTAAGAGGAAGTACAACTAGGTAACCGTCCATGATGAAGGAACATGGAAAATGAAAATAAAGTAAATAAAGTTAAAGTCCCTCTCAAGAGAGGCCTTTGCCTTTCATGGGACACTACAGGCTTATTCATTAATTCGCTCGTTCATTCATTTATTCAACGGAGGAATTTGAAAAAGGATTAAAAATAATAAAACTTAATGTATTAAGCTAAAATGGACAAAAAATCATTTAATTTAATTTAAATGCGCTTGATTAATCCACTCTCACACTCAAAGCGAATGACGAATCAAGGTATAGTGAAATGAATACAGTAAACTCGTAGTTACGATAAAGGAATTCATGTAAGAAAATGAGTTCCCGGTCGAATATGATTGATTGATTGATTGATTGATTGATTGATTGATTGATTGATTGATTGATTGATTGATTGATTGATTGATTGATTGATTGATTGATTGATTGATTGATTGATTGATTGATTGATTGATTGATTGATTGATTGATTGATTGATTGATTGATTGATTGATTGATTGATTGATTGATTGATTGATTGATTGATTGATTGATTGATTGATTGATTGATTGATTGATTGATTGATTGATTGATTGATTGATTGATTGATTGATTGATTGATTGATTGATTGATTGATTGATTGATTGATGGATTGATTGATTGATTGATTGATTGATTGATTGATTGATTGATTGATTGATTGATTGATTGATTGATTGATTGATTGATTGATTGATTGATTGATTGATTGATTGATTGATTGATTGATTGATTGATTGATTGATTGATTGATTGATTGATTGATTGATTGATTGATTGATTGATTGATTGATTGATTGATTGATTGATTGATTGATTGATTGATTGATTGATTGATTGATTGATTGATTGATTGATTGATTGATTGATTGATTGATTGATTGATTGATTGATTGATTGATTGATTGATTGATTGATTGATTGATTGATTGATTGATTGATTGATTGATTGATTGATTGATTGATTGATTGATTGATTGATTGATTGATTGATTGATTGATATGGTAAGAGTTAAGTGGTATTCCCGTCATCGGCTAGTATGAGTTCGAGTGTCTCATGCAGACCGAGGTTCCGCCTTAGGCCAGACAGATCAGCACACTTTGAGGATGTGGAACACATTGGGGTATCTTTCCTAAGTTTGAGATAAGAGTGCGTAAAACTTCCATTACCTGCCCTCATCTTACACAGAACTACTGCCTCTCTTCGCGAAGATCAGGAAGAGGACCACCACACAGCAGCTGCTTTCTTAATTGGTCTCAGCTTGTCAGAATTTAGGTTAACTAGCCACTCCGATTCCCAGGACGCCGGGAAGATTCGACGTAAATAAGAACAAATATCCGCTTATAGGTCTAGGTGGTGAAAGTAGGTTGCTTGATCCGCCAGTTCGTTGCCTACAATTCCTATGTGCAAGCATCGCACAACCTGACTAGAAGGTCATTAATCTGCTGCACCAATTCATGTTATGGGAAACATATATCAATAGACTGCAGAGTAAGTGGCCTCTTCGTGATTTGGTGTTAAGTAGAGAGCTTCCAAAATAGCGAATATCTCCACAATAAACACCCTACAGACAGTAGGAGGCGAGATCTTGGTGCTGACAACACTGGAGGCGAACACGCATCCAACATTCTCTCCTATTTTTGGACCATCCATGACGACATGTCGCGCGTCCGGATACTAGTGAACGAACTCCTGGAAACATCTCTAATGAATAGATGCATACCTTAGGTCAAGAACCCTTCCTCTAGTTTAGGGATAGGGAGAGCCCCAGAAGGTGTTTCGGGCGTTCACGTAAAGGAGGGGGTAATTGAGCGACCAGATCTTGTAGCTCATGTATGTGAAGATCGTATACCGGTGGAATAAATACGGAGCGGCATTTTTCCTTGAAGAGTCGAGTTCCGGACCTCCATATGTGGCGCCATCTAGGCGGCTTGATTGCAAATTTCGACATTCCATACTGTAACCGTTCATCACCACGCCATAGTCATGTTAGGAGGTTCAGCGGCTAAAGATCAGTAGCATACGGGTAATGGAATGTTCGAACTGTTTTATACTGATCTAGTCTCATGTCTATCCGATCAGTGGATCGTTCACAATCCCAAAGGCGTCCTTTTCATAAATTCACGCATCATGGATTATCTCGTAACAACTCCCACCTTTTCCCTCACGTTGCCAAATCTTAGCACTTGGCTTCAAATACGTTCTGTTGTGTAGCAACAAAGAAGGAATTCTGTCGACTGATACAATGCCTTGGTTAATTTAATTTTGTTGGATGTAAATGACTACGCCACCTGCAGCAACAATGAAATGGAGTGCTCAGATGTTTGACCGTCCATCAAGGATCGACTACCTCACTTGGGATCGAACTCGCAACCTTGACGTCATAAGTTGAAAATTCTACCTCTTATCCACCGAAAGAGATTATCTTTTTTTGTGGTTCTGGAAGAGAATTGCCAGACCACATTGATCAGCAGAGCGTGGAGGTTTAACCATGAATAGGTTAGAATGCGAACATACTAAAGCATACTCTAGCGTACGTAACAGTTCTGCTATGAGATGTGCATAAACATTAGGGGTGCGAGCTATTAAAATTCCTAAAAATTATATTACTTTCTCTGCATTACGGAAGAGTTGAACAGACGACACTTCCTACTAGCCAGTAGGTTTTCATTCTGACTTCTAATTGCCTAAACATCAGTGCTCAGTGGAATAGGGAAGATGAAGGCCAAATTAATAGGGCACGTCATAAGGCATAATAATTGAATCTCCAGTATGGTGGATAGAAAGGGGAGAGGACTATTGTGAGCTCAGTGTGAACGCTGTTCATTCGTATCAGCAGCGATCGAATAGCTGGAATACTATGACAGACCAGTGTGTCACGTACCCGCAGTTACCAGAACATGTATGAACTAGAGGAATGGCATGCTAAAAGAAGAGATCTATTAGCTGTAAAGAGAGTTGCTTTGGAGATCGCTCCGGCAACGTTTTAAAGGATTTGTACACCTGTCAGATAATTTGGAATATTAACTCGACACTTTGCTTTCATTTTTACCGGACGGAAGACATAGAATCAAAATCAGCAATGAAATGAAATGGCGGATGGCTTTTAGTGCCGGGCGTGTCCATGGACAAGTTCGGCTCGCCAAGATGCAGATCTTTCGATTTGACACCCGTAAGCGACCTGCGCGTCGTGATGAGGATGAAATGATGATGAAGACGACGGATACACCCAGCCCCAGTGTCAGGGGAATTAATCAATGATGGTTAAAATTCCCAACCCTGCCTGGAATCCAATCCAAGACACCTGTGACCAAAGGCGAGCACGCTAACCATTTAGCCATGCAGCCGGACAAATAAGCAATAATGCAAAAAGATACGAAACTGTAAAGGGCCAATAGAGAACAAGGGAACGTGTGAGTCACAACAAGCCGTTCACAGAGAGAGGAATGTGCATTTATGTGCCTCAGAACCTCGGGAACAATGTGAGGGGCGGACAAAAATGTTATCATGTACATGCTAAATGATTATCCCGTAAAATTGTAATATTGTCTCTTTCCTACTTTATATTTTTCTCAGTGTTCCCTATGTAATGCCACATATTTATGTGAACTTATCGATCTTGTTTGAGAAAATGTAAATATCTATCGATATTAATACCAACGAAGCTGAAATGATAGCCTTGTTCGATCCTATTTCTGTCTCTTATAATTTTTGCACAGAGTGTTGTTTTTCTTTACTTACTCATGGAGATTTTAAAATTGTGGCTGTGAGCGATTCACTTTAGCCCATACACAACCGCTTAGAGACCGTCTTCCAATGTACCAGTTTTGAGTCACAAATCGACGCCTTCTTTCTGTCGAAGCCCCTCTTCATTCCTCTGTCCATCCCGTGTACTGTTTCTGTTCTTCATAGACGTCCTTGATTTTATCTGTATTTTATATGAAATGTCTTTCTGTCTGAGACAAATCTTTCCAGTGTCCTTCCTGACTTCCGGAAACAATTTATCTAAAATTTTAGGTTTGTTATTCAGTATTTTGAAGATCAGTCATGTCAGCCGTTTTTCATCCATTCTGAACAGATGTCCATAGAACTTTAGTCTTCGTTTTCTTGTATGAGTGTAATTTTTTAACTAAAGAATTTGGCCAATTATATACCGCTTACAAAACAATACTATAGTACAGTATTTTTCTTGTAATTTTCTTGACATAACTTCCTCATACGTCGGCTGATCGCCTGCCTCTGTTCCTCCAGTAACACTCTCCGAGGTTGAGGTTGAATTAGCAAAAGCGAAAAATCTGCAAAAGTTATATGTCGCCGGGAGGCCACCCTGTTATTTATTATGTAATATGCGATCTTCAATCTTTGTGAATACGATCGTAACTCTCCCAGCCAACCGGTGCTGTGTTTTCATTTGGAGATACAATCAAAAGTTTTCTTAGCCTGTCATTGTTCAGTCTGTGAAGATGACCAAACATTTTTGTCTTCATTTTTTTTGTAAATGTTTTAAATTGCGGTAGAGGTCTTTAGTTTTTCTTTTCGTCCAAATATATTTATCCTTTTGGGTCCAAAAACTTTCCTATTTGGGATTGTATTATTAACATACGAATTATTATTTATTTTTATCCCTGTATTACAATTACTACAAACATCTTGTCATTCCTTCTCGCTATCATACGGTTTTAGTGCCTGTAGCATGAATATTTAAAGAGCCAAGTACGATTAGTGCATTTACTGAGCACCTGAATTTAACGACCAAGCACGTCGCATGTAATCGATTGGGATGTTGATGTTTTTATCCTTTGGCGACAAGGCAAGTGTGATGAATTGGAGAATGTCACTCCCTTTCGCTCCGGTTGATGTTTTTCTACGGTCCATCCGCGTTTAAGTACCACATTCTGTGCAAAATTTATGGTGTAATTTTTTAACACAGAGCAAATAATGAGGTAATAAATATTGGAATATCTTTTTCAGAGAGCAGTGCTGTGATGCATAACTTGTTTACGCTGAAGAACTAAGTAACAGCATATGTAAAGAAACTTCGCTGCCGTTGTTTGGGTCATCGATCCATAAATTGGTTAGATGCAGCTCTCTTTGTCACCCTATTCTGTGCTAACCTTTCCACTTACATGTAAATACTACATCTAATCTATTTGTCATATTCATGCTTAGGTATACACCTACCGTTCTCAATCGACTATACATCCTTCAAAATCCACCCGAAGAAATCCTTGGGGCCTTAAGATGTGTCGTATCATTCTCTTTTTTTTCTGGCCAAATTTTGTACAAACGGTTCTCTTCTCACCAGTTCGATTCAGTAACTCACAATTCGTGATATGATCTACCCATTTTACCTTTAGCATTGTTCTGTAACACTACATTCCATGTTTCACTTTCATAAAATGCCAGACGAAGATATTCGAAAACATCTTTCTAATTCCTATATCATTGTTCGAAGTGAGCCAATTTTTCTCCTTAAGAATAGCCGTCCCTGCTTGTGCTAGTCTGCATTTTATGCCCTCCTTACTTCTGCTATCATTAGCTAACAATGGGCACCTAGCCCCTGTGGGTGGGGGAAGCAGACGAAGAAAACACCCACGGTACCCCTGCCTGTCGTAAGAGGTGACTAAAAGGGGCGACCAAGGGATGATTGAATTAGAACTATGAAACTACTTGTGATTAGTACCATCACGCGGGGAACACCATGGGTCGCCTTTACTTGCGAGTAGCACCACTATGTTAGGTACACAATAGGTCTGTGATTAGAAGCAGCAGAGTGCGGTTCACTGTGGCTTTCAAGTACCCGTCATTAGTACCACTATATGCGGAACACCACGGGGTAGTACGAGTCCCTGTGATAAGTACACCGATGTAAAGAACGTCATAGGTTTGCGTTGCCTACGAATGGCACCGTTATGTGAGAAACACCATAGGACTGCATTACGTGTGCGAAGTACAATACTTGTGAGTAGTACCATAATGCTTGGAACACCGTGAGTGTACGGTACTTTTGATTAATACCGCAACTTGAAAAACACCATGGTTCTATTCTGCTAGCGATAAGTACCATTATCAGGGGCCGTATTATAAACCCCTTTATACAACAAGGATCATCTATTGAGGATTGTGCTTTGGAATCAGTCCGTTGGTCAGAAATATAGTTTCTGGGAAACTCAACGCTTGCGAATGGGATTCACTGATTGTTTTAAATTCATATTCATCCATTCATTCTTCGTCATCACGTTTTCAATTCTGGTCAGTGAATTAATTTTGGACTTTTAAATTGCCAATGCATTTCATCTCATTTCGTACCATTAGGGGCCGATGACCTAGATGTTGGGCCCCTTTAAACAACAAGCATCATGATCATCATCATCATCACACCACTTCCTTTAAGACTGCATTTCCTAATCTTATATTTCCTGCATCAATATACATAAATACGAATTTTCTCGTATATTCTGTTCATTATTTCGTCCTAAGGGAAAGTATATATATATTCTTCTTGCATTCGGAAATTAGAAGAAATTACTCAGATTATGAAATATCTACAGATGATCTGTAAGCCTCAGTTTACGAATATTAATAAAACCACTTACAATATAACACTTGTGGGTGGGGATAGCACAAAGTCACGGTATATATTTCCTGGTATAAGAGTTTACCAACTGAGTGGAACCACCTGGAATTTCTCAACTTAGGAGCATGTGTTTGCACCTAGGGGCCCTTAGCTGAATAAAAGTGGTCGACAATACACGCTTCCTAGTTGAAAGCCCCCTTAGCAAGCCCACCTTTTAGTCACCTGGTAGAGGATACTGTGGGTCAGGTATTTTCAACTCAGAGTTAAATACTTTCCGGAGCCAGCCTGCTCAGCTCTTTGGAGGTGCGGGGGGAACTACACGAGCAACGAAGGGAAATTTCGTGACATTGTGTGTACTGAAGGAAGATCCGATTGTGTTACAGTTCTGAAATGAAAGGTAAGTTTAAACACACACAAAATTTGACTGAGTTCTATGCTCTCTTCCACAGACTTTTTCTTAGATTGCGCAAACAAAACGCAAATATGTTAAGCATGTTCTTATCCGCCTACTTTGTACGAACAAATCTCTTATGTTCACTGACCTAAATCTGAAATGTGCGTTAGAATTTACCAGTACGCAAATATCAGTAGCAAGCGTTGATATCATTCAAAGTATCTTGTTCAGGAGGTTGATGCATGTGCCTATGCTAACTGAGAGCATTTTGAACATTTGATGTAATAAAGAGTTTCATGTAATATGCTGTAGGTCCTGTTCCTGCGTATTTATCTTGATTAATGTACTATGTAGAGTTGTAGGAAATGAGTTCTAACGTGGAAATAACGCCTTTCCGGACTCATGTCCAAATAACATATTGTCTTCTTCTACGTGGGAGGAATGTGTCCATAATTTGTCCGTACTTTATTGTTACACTCTCTATATAGCACGGGGATCGGAGAAGGCAACCGGCCACAAAATTGGGCTTAATCCACACAAGTGTGCCCAATAAACCGAAAAAATAGGCATAGTTATGATAATGCTATTGTTTATACGTCCCACTAACTACTTTTTCGGCTTTCGGAGGCGCTATGGTGCCGTAATTCTGTACCGGAGGAGTATGTCAGTAGTTGTATCCACACGACGTTGACGTATTTGAGCATCTTAAAATACCACCGGACTGAGCAAGCATCGAACAGCTCAGACGATAGAGCGTTACTCATCCCGGCGCTAAAAACTGGCCAGTAAGTAGAAGAAAGTAAGGTTGTTGTCATTGATGCTTTCACGGCCCGTACTTATAGTCTAAAAGAGGTATTTTTCCACTCTTTCATTTCCAGATGTTTTCCTTTGTGCGCCATTCGAGAAGACACGTTCAGTTTCTAGTATTCGTACTTGTGAATCATCATCATCAATGCTAAAGATTATTGTGGTAAAATCTTTCTCTATTTACAATTACTCACCGTTTTCCAAGAACTCTCCTCTTAGCATGACATTCATTACCTACGGAGTTCTTGTGAATGCTGTCTGCTTAAGTACAATAATAAGCAGCATTCCTGGGATTGCTAACGGAGTAGGTCTGGAGTTTGATCCCCGTCTTCACGCACGCGCGACTTGTTTGGAATGCGAGGCGCAGCCGCACGAACATCCTGCGGGGAGATTACCTCCATTAGACCATATAGACCTTGGGCTTCACCTTGCCGTTTATTACCCTCGGGCACAGCTATTACTCATGGATGAGATGAAAAAAAGGATGGTGCTGTATATGCTGAACAGTACAAGTTCAAATACATTTCTGATCTCCAGGACTCGGAAGAGTTTTGAAGATGCACAAACCTTTGTACCTTCAGACAGTATTTCCATCCAAATTTCCGAATATTACACCTCCGGATTTTCACTTTCCCGCATTACAGAGTACAATTTCCTGAATGTACTTCAGCATCCAGGTGTGATGGTTATATGTCACAGTCACTGGCTTCTCACCATGGTGGTCGTGGTACAAATCCCTGTGAATAGATGTAGGCTTTTAAAAATTGAAAACCATACTCCAGTCGTTTAGATTATGCTTCAATGTGTAGGTACTGTGGCTAGGATCACGATACGTAATAATTACAAGGGAGGTGATCTGTTACGTTACGAGTGAGATGTTTCAATTTCGAAAGGAGTGACGTAATCTTATCACTTTAGTGGCTTTTGTGTACAATATTTTATTTCGTACTATTGTGAAGTTACTTATTTTAAATTAAATAATAAATTATTTGTATAGGTTGTCACAAAAATCATCCATGTTTGACTCTAATAGTGACGTGTTTTTATTTTGTTATGTGTGTGCTGCGATGAAATATATAAGAGATATACAGTATACAAAAAATAATTGTATTTGAAGAAGTTACCAAAGTCATAAATAGAGCCCGGAATTTTATGCACTAATAGGTTAGAATGCGAACTTAGTGAAGCGAGAAGCAAGTATAGTCTACCTTCACAACGATCATGCTATGAGGTTTGCATAAACATTAGGGGTACGGCCCATCAGAACCCCTATAATTCATGTTACTCTTTCTATAGTATGGAAGAGCGGGTGGCGGCGTTTCCTACTAACCAAATCAGTTTGCAATCTAACCTATCACCGCATGAAAATCCGGGCTTTAGTCATAAGCATGGTACTCCATTCTAGATTTATGAAGTTAACTAGCAAATGTACCCGTGCTTCGCTACGGTATTCTACATTGTATACGGATATCGACGTAAATACTGTGCGTGCAGCAAATGAGATTGTTTTAAAATTGCATGTCTCTTAGCCTTATCCGAGAAATAGCATGGGGAGGTCCAAATACGTTGTTTCCAATGTAAAGTGAGGGTTGCGGAGTTGTGATGATAACGCCAGGCTCACTTGCCTACTGCCATTCACAATCGAGTTGGCAAGTTTACATTATAATTGCAGGCCCCAATGCCTACTGCGCGGTCACAATCGCATTATAATTGCAGGCCCCAATGCCTACTGCGCGGTCACAATCGATTTGGGGAGTTTTAGTTACAATGGCAGACCCATTTCCTACTTTCAGACAGGTTACAGTTGAGGAGTTTTTATTATAATACCAGGCAACTTCCCTACCACCAGTCAAAATTGAGTTGTGCAGTTATCATTATAATGACAGTCCCTTTTTACTGCTGCTAGCCAGCTTACTGCCAGTCACACGGAATTAGTGAGTTTCCATGAAAATAGCAGGCCACTATGCCTAATGCTAGTCAAATTTTAGATTGGAACATTTGTTTATAATGGCGGGCACCCTGGCCTAGAGCCAAACACAATAGAGTAGGGGACTTTCGAACAAAACTGCATGATCCCTTGCCTTCTGCAAGACAAATCGAAAAGTGAATTATTCATTAAAATGGTAGGCCCTCCTTACTAATGCCAGTTACACAGGAGTTGGAGAAGGACCCCATTCCTACTGCCAGCAGTCAAAGTCGGTGTAGGGAGTACTGATTACAATAGCAGACACATCCTTTCTCGATCGCTACGAATCGACATCAATGAATATATACAGATGGACATACGAAAGTATATGAATGTTTACAATATTGCAGACCTTCATTTACAGATTAACTGCTGCTAAACGGTACGTCATATCAACAAAGGATTGCACCGTAAGGCGCAGTATTTAGCGATCTAAATGGCTGGTCCTATGATATTTTCTCGCATCTAATCTATTCATGGGTCAGATTGAATCAGAAACGTTGAATAGGTTGAAATTTGTGTAAGATTATCTTACATTGCATTACTTTTCGGATAATTATGTGACATAGCATTTGGCTCACATATGGGTACTGGGTGGGCCAATGTTCGTGTAGAGTTTGATCATACTATCTTTCCTGTAAGTGATTGAAATGATGCACATGAGAAGAAAAGGTTTAGAAATTAATTTCCATTAAGGCAGGTAGATTTCCATTAAGTTTGGTTGTGTGTATTTTGAGGAAGTGCAAAATCACGGTTTCGGTTTCGTATAAACCCCCAATTAGTTCAGGGATTTAGAAACAAAATTTGCCCTAAAACCTCCCCAAAGGATAGGTGGATTCTAAATATGAAGTTTGGTGGAAATATATCCAGTAGTTTTCAAGTTAGAGAAAGACAAACAGACCAAACAAACAAACAAACTAACTAACTAACAGACACCAAGGAAACCTACCCTTGGACAGATGGATGCTATATATAAAATTTGGTTCAAATATCTTGTTAGTTTTCAAGTTGTAAGAAGTACGCTTTACACGCACCCGCTCTTGCGTTAAGTCCGCTGGGACTTGTACCGAAAAACGGTCCGTTAATGATATCTCCCTTACTAAATCCTGTTATCGAAATGATGCACATGAGAAAAAAGGTTTAAAAATTAATTTTCATTAAGGCAGGTTGATTTCCATTAAGTTCGGTTGTGTATACTTTAAGGGAGTGCAAAATCACGGTTTCGGTTTCGTAAAAATCCCCAATCAGTTCAGGGATTTAGAAACGATATTTGCGCTAAAACCTACCCAAGGAGAGGTGGATTCTAAATATGAAGTTTGGTGGAAATATATATTTAGTAGTTTTCAAGTTAGAGAAGGACAGACAAACAGACAAACAGACAAAGAGACTAACAGACAAACAAACAGACAAACAGACATCAAAGCTAAAAATGATGCAGATGGTCATTATTACACCTGAAACGGATAACTGTACGGAAATTTAGCCAAAATAATCAGTGTACAGACACACAGTTTGCGCTAAAACCTACCCAATATGAAGTTTGGTGGAAATATATCCAGTAGTTTTCAAGTTATAGAAGGACAGACAAACAGACAAACAGACACCAAAGCTAAAACGGAGGCAGATGGTCATTATTACACCTGAAACGGATAACTGTACCGAAATTTCGCCAAAATAATCAATGTACAGACACACGGTCGTTACGATTTTATTTATATAGATGGATAAGAATGAGCACGTTGAAAAGTGCAGACATCCACTTCGAGATTCATATCTCCTAAACGGTTTATGATATTAAGAAACGGTTTGCGCCATCAGACGCCTCATTTATCGCTCTACATGTTTGTTTCTAAACCATTTCCTCGTATCTCCCATATTAAGTGGGTAAATTTAGTTCAAATTTTGAATAGGGTGAAATTTGGGTGCATTTTTAACATTTTACATTACATTCTGCCTACTTATGTATAAGCTAGAATCATGAAATTTGGTACACATATGTCCCTTAATCGTGCCAATGTGCGCACACAACGTGATGATCCTATCATTGTTATAAGTGTGTCAAACAATAAAATATACTTGTAAAAATCACCAAATTTACGAACAATCCAGAAATACGGCCAAATTTAACGTATAAGGGAGAGAGATACGACAAAATGTCACAGGACCAAAGTTGTAGATCACTCCGAATTGAAGCGACATTGTGCCATCCGTTTTGTGATACGACTTACCGTTTAGCCAAAAAATAGCTCAGAAGGAATGTCTGCACAGTCATTAAAATTGCCTCCATATTTCGATATCCATGGGGGTAAAAAGTGAAAAATTTGAACATCTTGGAATTTTCCCGTCGGTTAGGGTTCAAAAGCTATAATTTCACCAAATTTCAATTGTCTACCTCGTCTCGCAGGTTGTGCCGCCATCTTGATTTGGGGGGATGGGGGATAAAAATGAGGAAATTCCCGAAAATTTTTAAGCCCACGAAACCTATAGGTTATCGTTTTGGATATACTATACGACTGTGTTCTTATACTGAGCCCAAAATTTGAGCCCCCCCAGCGTGCCCCCTTCAGGGAATTTTGAGAATTTCCGATTTTTCTAGGGATCCTGGGGTCATCAGTTTCCCTCGTACCAAGTTTCAAATTTCTGAGATTTCTGGAAGTACCTCATTAATTCACGTCTTTTTTCATTTTTAAATATTTATATATACATCGCTCCAGCCCGACTTGCTTTTATATATATAGATGACGGATAAGCATGAGCACGTTGAAAAGTGCAGACTTCCACTTCGAGATTCATATCTCCTAAACGGTTTATGATATTAAGAAACGGTTTGCGCCATCAGACGCCTCATTTATCGCTCTACATGTTTGTTTCTAAATCATTTCCTCGTATCTCCCATATTAAGGGGATAAATTTAGTTCAAATTTTGAATAGGGTGAAATTTGGGTGCATTTTTAACATTTTACATTACATTTTGCCTACTTATGTATAAGGTAGAATCATGAAATTTGCTACACATATGTCCCTTAATCGTGCCAATGTGCGCACACAACGTGATGATCCTATCAATGTTATAAGTGTGTCAAACAATAAAATATACTTGTAAAAATCACCAAATTTACGAACAATCCAGAAATCCGGCCAAATTTAACGTATAAGGGAGAGAGATACGACAAAATGTCACAGGACCAAAGTTGTAGATCACTCCGAATTGAAGCGACATTGTGCCATCCGTTTTGTGATACGACTTACCGTTTAGCCAAAAAATAGCTCAGAAGGAATGTCTGCACAGTCATTAAAATTGCCTCCATATTTCGATATCCTTGGGGGTAAAAAGTGAAAAATTTGAACATCTTGGAATTTTCCCGTCGGTTAGGGTTCAAAAGCTATAATTTCACCAAATTTCAATTGTCTACCTCGTCTCGCAGGTTGTGCCGCCATCTTGATTTGGGGGGATAAGGGATAAAAATGAGGAAATTCCCGAAAATTTTTAAGCCCACGAAACCTATAGGTTATCGTTTTTGATATACTATACGACTGTGTTCTTATACTGAGCCCAAAATTTGAGCCCCCCCAGCGTGCCCCCTTCAGGGAATTTTGAGAATTTCCGATTTTTCTAGGGATCCTGGGGTCATCAGTTTCCCTCGTACCAAGTTTCAAATTTCTGAGATTTCTGGAAGTGCCTCATTAATTCACGTCTTTTTTCATTTTTAAATATTTATATATACATCGCTCCAGCCCGACTTGCCTTTATATACTGTATATAGATAGATGACGGATAAGCATGAGCACGTTGAAAAGTGCAGACTTCCACTTCGAGATTCATATCTCCTAAACGGTTTATGATATTAAGAAACGGTTTGCGCCATCAGACGCCTCATTTATCGCTCTACATGTTTGTTTCTAAACCATTTCCTCATATCTCCCATATTAAGGGGGTAAATTTAGTTCAAATTTTGAATAGGGTGAAATTTGGGTGCATTTTTAACATTTTACATTACATTCTGCCTACTTATGTATAAGGTAGAATCATGAAATTTGCTACACATATGTCCCTTAATCGTGTTAATGTGCGCACACAACGTGATGATCCTATCATTGTTATAAGTGTGTCAAGCAATAAAATATACTTGTAAAAATCACCAAATTTACGAACAATCCAGAAATACGGCCAAATTTAACGTATAAGGGAGAGAGATACGACAAAATGTCACAGGACCAAAGTTGTAGATCACTCCGAATCGAAGCGACATTGTGCCATCCGTTTTGTGATACGACTTACCGTTTAGCCAAAAAATAGCTCAGAAGGAATGTCTGCACAGTCATTAAAATTGCCTCCATATTTCGATATCCTTGGGGGTAAAAAGTGAAAAATTTGAACATCTTGGAATTTTCCCGTCGGTTAGGGTTCAAAAGCTATAATTTCACCAAATTTCAATTGTCTACCTCGTCTCGCAGGTTGTGCCGCCATCTTGATTTGGGGGGATGGGGGATAAAAATGAGGAAATTCCCGAAAATTTTTAAGCCCACGAAACCTATATGTTATCGTTTTGGATATACTATACGACTGTGTTCTTATACTGAGCCCAAAATTTGAGCCCCCCCAGCGTGCCCCCTTCAGGGAATTTTGAGAATTTCCGATTTTTCTAGGGATCCTGGGGTCATCAGTTTCCCTCGTACCAAGTTTCAAATTTCTGAGATTTCTGGAAGTGCCTCATTAATTCACGTCTTTTTTCATTTTTAAATATTTATATATACATCGCTCCAGCCCGACTTGCTTTTATATATATAGATGACGGATAAGCATGAGCACGTTGAAAAGTGCAGACTTCCACTTCGAGATTCATATCTCCTAAACGGTTTATGATATTAAGAAACGGTTTGCGCCATCAGACGCCTCATTTATCGCTCTACATGTGTGTTTCTAAACCATTTCCTCGTATCTCCCATATTAAGGGGGTAAATTTAGTTCAAATTTTGAATAGGGTGAAATTTGGGTGCATTTTTAACATTTTACATTACATTCTGCCTACTTATGTATAAGCTGGAATCATGAAATTTGGTACACATATGACCCTTAATCGTGCCAATGTGCGCACACAACGTGATGATCCTATCATTGTTATAAGTGTGTCAAACAATAAAATATACTTGTAAAAATCACCAAATTTACGAACAATACAGAAATACGGCCAAATTTAACGTATAAGGGAGAGAGATACGACAAAATGTCACAGGACCAAAGTTGTAGATCACTCCGAATTGAAGCGACATTGTGCCATCCGTTTTGTGATACGACTTACCGTTTAGCCAAAAAATAGCTCAGAAGGAATGTCTGCACAGTCATTAAAATTGCCTCCATATTTCGATATCCATGGGGGTAAAAAGTGAAAAATTTGAACATCTTGGAATTTTCCCGTCGGTTAGGGTTCAAAAGCTATAATTTCACCAAATTTCAATTGTCTACCTCGTCTCGCAGGTTGTGCCGCCATCTTGATTTGGGGGGATGGGGGATAAAAATGAGGAAATTCCCGAAAATTTTTAAGCCCACGAAACCTATAGGTTATCGTTTTGGATATACTATACGACTGTGTTCTTATACTGAGCCCAAAATTTGAGCCCCCCCCCCAGCGTGCCCCCTTCAGGGAATTTTGAGAATTTCCGATTTTTCTAGGGATCCTGGGGTCATCAGTTTCCCTCGTACCAAGTTTCAAATTTCTGAGATTTCTGGAAGTGCCTCATTAATTCACGTCTTTTTTCATTTTTAAATATTTATATATACATCGCTCCAGCCCGACTTGCTTTTATATATATAGATAGATGACGGATAAGCATGAGCACGTTGAAAAGTGCAGACTTCCACTTCGAGATTCATATCTCCTAAACAGTTTATGATATTAAGAAACGGTTTGCGCCATCAGACGCCTCATTTATCGCTCTACATGTTTGTTTCTAAATCATTTCCTCGTATCTCCCATATTAAGGGGATAAATTTGGTTCAAATTTTGAATAGGGTGAAATTTGGGTGCATTTTTAACATTTTACATTACATTTTGCCTACTTATGTATAAGGTAGAATCATGAAATTTGGTACACATATGTCCCTTAATCGTGCCAATGTGCGCACACAACGTGATGATCCTATCAATGTTATAAGTGTGTCAAACAATAAAATATACTTGTAAAAATCACCAAATTTACGAACAATCCAGAAATCCGGCCAAATTTAACGTATAAGGGAGAGAGATACGACAAAATGTCACAGGACCAAAGTTGTAGATCACTCCGAATTGAAGCGACATTGTGCCATCCGTTTTGTGATACGACTTACCGTTTAGCCAAAAAATAGCTCAGAAGGAATGTCTGCACAGTCATTAAAATTGCCTCCATATTTCGATATCCTTGGGGGTAAAAAGTGAAAAATTTGAACATCTTGGAATTTTCCCGTCGGTTAGGGTTCAAAAGCTATAATTTCACCAAATTTCAATTGTCTACCTCGTCTCGCAGGTTGTGCCGCCATCTTGATTTGGGGGGATAAGGGATAAAAATGAGGAAATTCCCGAAAATTTTTAAGCCCACGAAACCTATAGGTTATCGTTTTTGATATACTATACGACTGTGTTCTTATACTGAGCCCAAAATTTGAGCCCCCCCAGCGTGCCCCCTTCAGGGAATTTTGAGAATTTCCGATTTTTCTAGGGATCCTGGGGTCATCAGTTTCCCTCGTACCAAGTTTCAAATTTCTGAGATTTCTGGAAGTGCCTCATTAATTCACGTCTTTTTTCATTTTTAAATATTTATATATACATCGCTCCAGCCCGACTTGCCTTTATATACTGTATATAGATAGATGACGGATAAGCATGAGCACGTTGAAAAGTGCAGACTTCCACTTCGAGATTCATATCTCCTAAACGGTTTATGATATTAAGAAACGGTTTGCGCCATCAGACGCCTCATTTATCGCTCTACATGTTTGTTTCTAAACCATTTCCTCGTATCTCCCATATTAAGGGGGTAAATTTAGTTCAAATTTTGAATAGGGTGAAATTTGGGTGCATTTTTAACATTTTACATTACATTCTGCCTACTTATGTATAAGCTAGAATCATGAAATTTGGTACACATATGTCCCTTAATCGTGTTAATGTGCGCACACAACGTGATGATCCTATCATTGTTATAAGTGTGTCAAGCAATAAAATATACTTGTAAAAATCACCAAATTTACGAACAATCCAGAAATACGGCCAAATTTAACGTATAAGGGAGAGAGATACGACAAAATGTCACAGGACCAAAGTTGTAGATCACTCCGAATCGAAGCGACGTTGTGCCATCCGTTTTGTGATACGACTTACCGTTTAGCCAAAAAATAGCTCAGAAGGAATGTCTGCACAGTCATTAAAATTGCCTCCATATTTCGATATCCTTGGGGGTAAAAAGTGAAAAATTTGAACATCTTGGAATTTTCCCGTCGGTTAGGGTTCAAAAGCTATAATTTCACCAAATTTCAATTGTCTACCTCGTCTCGCAGGTTGTGCCGCCATCTTGATTTGGGGGGATGGGGGATAAAAATGAGGAAATTCCCGAAAATTTTTAAGCCCACGAAACCTATATGTTATCGTTTTGGATATACTATACGACTGTGTTCTTATACTGAGCCCAAAATTTGAGCCCCCCCAGCGTGCCCCCTTCAGGGAATTTTGAGAATTTCCGATTTTTCTAGGGATCCTGGGGTCATCAGTTTCCCTCGTACCAAGTTTCAAATTTCTGAGATTTCTGGAAGTGCCTCATTAATTCACGTCTTTTTTCAT
Organism: Anabrus simplex; assembly: GCF_040414725.1. NCBI lineage: Eukaryota > Metazoa > Arthropoda > Insecta > Orthoptera > Tettigoniidae > Anabrus > Anabrus simplex. Next base: position 194,811,295 of record NC_090268.1, read on the forward strand.
TTTTAAATATTTATATATACATCGCACCAGCCCGACTTGCTTTTATATATATAGATGACGGATAAGCATGAGCACGTTGAAAAGTGCAGACTTCCACTTCGAGATTCATATCTCCTAAACGGTTTATGATATTAAGAAACGGTTTGCGCCATCAGACGCCTCATTTATCGCTCTACATGTGTGTTTCTAAACCATTTCCTCGTATCTCCCATATTAAGGGGGTAAATTTAGTTCAAATTTTGAATAGGGTGAAATTTGGGTGCATTTTTAACATTTTACATTACATTCTGCCTACTTATGTATAAGCTAGAATCATGAAATTTGGTACACATATGTCCCTTAATCGTGCCAATGTGCGCACACAACGTGATGATCCTATCATTGTTATAAGTGTGTCAAACAATAAAATATACTTGTAAAAATCACCAAATTTACGAACAATCCAGAAATACGGCCAAATTTAACGTATAAGGGAGAGAGATACGACAAAATGTCACAGGACCAAAGTTGTAGATCACTCCGAATTGAAGCGACATTGTGCCATCCGTTTTGTGATACGACTTACCGTTTAGCCAAAAAATAGCTCAGAAGGAATGTCTGCACAGTCATTAAAATTGCCTCCATATTTCGATATCCATGGGGGTAAAAAGTGAAAAATTTGAACATCTTGGAATTTTCCCGTCGGTTAGGGTTCAAAAGCTATAATTTCACCAAATTTCAATTGTCTACCTCGTCTCGCAGGTTGTGCCGCCATCTTGATTTGGGGGGATGGGGGATAAAAATGAGGAAATTCCCGAAAATTTTTAAGCCCACGAAACCTATAGGTTATCGTTTTGGATATACTATACGACTGTGTTCTTATACTGAGCCCAAAATTTGAGCCCCCCCCCCAGCGTGCCCCCTTCAGGGAATTTTGAGAATTTCCGATTTTTCTAGGGATCCTGGGGTCATCAGTTTCCCTCGTACCAAGTTTCAAATTTCTGAGATTTCTGGAAGTGCCTCATTAATTCACGTCTTTTTTCATTTTTAAATATTTATATATACATCGCTCCAGCCCGACTTGCTTTTATATATATAGATGACGGATAAGCATGAGCACGTTGAAAAGTGCAGACTTCCACTTCGAGATTCATATCTCCTAAACGGTTTATGATATTAAGAAACGGTTTGCGCCATCAGACGCCTCATTTATCGCTCTACATGTTTGTTTCTAAATCATTTCCTCGTATCTCCCATATTAAGGGGATAAATTTAGTTCAAATTTTGAATAGGGTGAAATTTGGGTGCATTTTTAACATTTTACATTACATTTTGCCTACTTATGTATAAGGTAGAATCATGAAATTTGGTACACATATGTCCCTTAATCGTGCCAATGTGCGCACACAACGTGATGATCCTATCAATGTTATAAGTGTGTCAAACAATAAAATATACTTGTAAAAATCACCAAATTTACGAACAATCCAGAAATCCGGCCAAATTTAACGTATAAGGGAGAGAGATACGACAAAATGTCACAGGACCAAAGTTGTAGATCACTCCGAATTGAAGCGACATTGTGCCATCCGTTTTGTGATACGACTTACCGTTTAGCCAAAAAATAGCTCAGAAGGAATGTCTGCACAGTCATTAAAATTGCCTCCATATTTCGATATCCTTGGGGGTAAAAAGTGAAAAATTTGAACATCTTGGAATTTTCCCGTCGGTTAGGGTTCAAAAGCTATAATTTCACCAAATTTCAATTGTCTACCTCGTCTCGCAGGTTGTGCCGCCATCTTGATTTGGGGGGATAAGGGATAAAAATGAGGAAATTCCCGAAAATTTTTAAGCCCACGAAACCTATAGGTTATCGTTTTTGATATACTATACGACTGTGTTCTTATACTGAGCCCAAAATTTGAGCCCCCCCAGCGTGCCCCCTTCAGGGAATTTTGAGAATTTCCGATTTTTCTAGGGATCCTGGGGTCATCAGTTTCCCTCGTACCAAGTTTCAAATTTCTGAGATTTCTGGAAGTGCCTCATTAATTCACGTCTTTTTTCATTTTTAAATATTTATATATACATCGCTCCAGCCCGACTTGCCTTTATATACTGTATATAGATAGATGACGGATAAGCATGAGCACGTTGAAAAGTGCAGACTTCCACTTCGAGATTCATATCTCCTAAACGGTTTATGATATTAAGAAACGGTTTGCGCCATCAGACGCCTCATTTATCGCTCTACATGTTTGTTTCTAAACCATTTCCTCGTATCTCCCATATTAAGGGGGTAAATTTAGTTCAAATTTTGAATAGGGTGAAATTTGGGTGCATTTTTAACATTTTACATTACATTCTGCCTACTTATGTATAGGCTAGAATCATGAAATTTGGTACACATATGTCCCTTAATCGTGTTAATGTGCGCACACAACGTGATGATCCTATCATTGTTATAAGTGTGTCAAGCAATAAAATATACTTGTAAAAATCACCAAATTTACGAACAATCCAGAAATACGGCCAAATTTAACGTATAAGGGAGAGAGATACGACAAAATGTCACAGGACCAAAGTTGTAGATCACTCCGAATCGAAGCGACATTGTGCCATCCGTTTTGTGATACGACTTACCGTTTAGCCAAAAAATAGCTCAGAAGGAATGTCTGCACAGTCATTAAAATTGCCTCCATATTTCGATATCCTTGGGGGTAAAAAGTGAAAAATTTGAACATCTTGGAATTTTCCCGTCGGTTAGGGTTCAAAAGCTATAATTTCACCAAATTTCAATTGTCTACCTCGTCTCGCAGGTTGTGCCGCCATCTTGATTTGGGGGGATGGGGGATAAAAATGAGGAAATTCCCGAAAATTTTTAAGCCCACGAAACCTATATGTTATCGTTTTGGATATACTATACGACTGTGTTCTTATACTGAGCCCAAAATTTGAGCCCCCCCAGCGTGCCCCCTTCAGGGAATTTTGAGAATTTCCGATTTTTCTAGGGATCCTGGGGTCATCAGTTTCCCTCGTACCAAGTTTCAAATTTCTGAGATTTCTGGAAGTGCCTCATTAATTCACGTCTTTTTTCATTTTTAAATATTTATATATACATCGCTCGAGCCCGACTTGCTTTTATATACTGTATATAGATAGATGACGGATAAGCATGAGCACGTTGAAAAGTGCAGACTTCCACTTCGAGATTCATATCTCCTAAACGGTTTATGATATTAAGAAACGGTTTGCGCCATCAGACGCCTCATTTATCGCTCTACATGTTTGTTTCTAAACCATTTCCTCGTATCTCCCATATTAAGGGGGTAAATTTAGTTCAAATTTTGAATAGGGTGAAATTTGGGTGCATTTTTAACATTTTACATTACATTCTGCCTACTTATGTATAAGCTAGAATCATGAAATTTGGTACACATATGTCCCTTAATCGTGTTAATGTGCGCACACAACGTGATGATCCTATCATTGTTATAAGTGTGTCAAGCAATAAAATATACTTGTAAAAATCACCAAATTTACGAACAATCCAGAAATACGGCCAAATTTAACGTATAAGGGAGAGAGATACGACAAAATGTCACAGGACCAAAGTTGTAGATCACTCCGAATCGAAGCGACATTGTGCCATCCGTTTTGTGATACGACTTACCGTTTAGCCAAAAAATAGCTCAGAAGGAATGTCTGCACAGTCATTAAAATTGCCTCCATATTTCGATATCCTTGGGGGTAAAAAGTGAAAAATTTGAACATCTTGGAATTTTCCCGTCGGTTAGGGTTCAAAAGCTATAATTTCACCAAATTTGAATTGTCTACCTCGTCTCGCAGGTTGTGCCGCCATCTTGATTTGGGGGGATGGGGGTTAAAAATGAGGAAATTCCCGAAAATTTTTAAGCCCACGAAACCTATAGGTTATCGTTTTGGATATACTATACGACTGTGTTCTTATACTGAGCCCAAAATTTGAGCCCCCCCAGCGTGCCCCCTTCAGGGAATTTTGAGAATTTCCGATTTTTCTAGGGATCCTGGGGTCATCAGTTTCCCTCGTACCAAGTTTCAAATTTCTGAGATTTCCTGGAAGTGCCTCATTAATTCACGTCTTTTTTCATTTTTAAATATTTATATATACATCGCACCAGCCCGACTTGCTTTTATATATATAGATAGATGACGGATAAGCATGAGCACGTTGAAAAGTGCAGACTTCCACTTCGAGATTCATATCTCCTAAACGGTTTATGATATTAAGAAACGGTTTGCGCCATCAGACGCCTCATTTATCGCTCTACATGTGTGTTTCTAAACCATTTCCTCGTATCTCCCATATTAAGGGGGTAAATTTAGTTCAAATTTTGAATAGGGTGAAATTTGGGTGCATTTTTAACATTTTACATTACATTCTTCCTACTTATGTATAAGCTAGAATCATGAAATTTGGTACACATATGTCCCTTAATCGTGCCAATGTGCGCACACAACGTGATGATCCTATCATTGTTATAAGTGTGTCAAACAATAAAATATACTTGTAAAAATCACCAAATTTACGAACAATCCAGAAATACGGCCAAATTTAACGTATAAGGGAGAGAGATACGACAAAATGTCACAGGACCAAAGTTGTAGACCACTCGGAATTGAAGCGACATTGTGCCATCCGTTTTGTGATACGACTTACCGTTTAGCCAAAAAATAGCTCAGAAGGAATGTCTGCACAGTCATTAAAATTGCCTCCATATTTCGATATCCTTGGGGGTAAAAAGTGAAAAATTTGAACATCTTGGAATTTTCCCGTCGGTTAGGGTTCAAAAGCTATAATTTCACCAAATTTCAATTGTCTACCTCGTCTCGCAGGTTGTGCCGCCATCTTGATTTGGGGGGATGGGGGATAAAAATGAGGAAATTCCCGAAAATTTTTAAGCCCACGAAACCTATAGGTTATCGTTTTGGATATACTATACGACTGTGTTCTTATACTGAGCCCAAAATTTGAGCCCCCCCAGCGTGCCCCCTTCAGGGAATTTTGAGAATTTCCGATTTTTCTAGGGATCCTGGGGTCATCAGTTTCCCTGCTACCAAGTTTCAAATTTCTGAGATTTCTGGAAGTGCCTCATTAATTCACGTCTTTTTTCATTTTTAAATATTTATATATACATCGCTCCAGCCCGACTTGCCTTTATATACTGTATATAGATAGATGACGGATAAGCATGAGCACGTTGAAAAGTGCAGACTTCCACTTCGAGATTCATATCTCCTAAACGGTTTATGATATTAAGAAACGGTTTGCGCCATCAGACGCCTCATTTATCGCTCTACATGTTTGTTTCTAAACCATTTCCTCGTATCTCCCATATTAAGGGGGTAAATTTAGTTCAAATTTTGAATAGGGTGAAATTTGGGTGCATTTTTAACATTTTACATTACATTCTGCCTACTCATGTATAAGCTAGAATCATGAAATTTGGTACACATATGTCCCTTAATCGTGTTAATGTGCGCACACAACGTGATGATCCTATCATTGTTATAAGTGTGTCAAGCAATAAAATATACTTGTAAAAATCACCAAATTTACGAACAATCCAGAAATACGGCCAAATTTAACGTATAAGGGAGAGAGATACGACAAAATGTCACAGGACCAAAGTTGTAGATCACTCCGAATCGAAGCGACGTTGTGCCATCCGTTTTGTGATACGACTTACCGTTTAGCCAAAAAATAGCTCAGAAGGAATGTCTGCACAGTCATTAAAATTGCCTCCATATTTCGATATCCTTGGGGGTAAAAAGTGAAAAATTTGAACATCTTGGAATTTTCCCGTCGGTTAGGGTTCAAAAGCTATAATTTCACCAAATTTCAATTGTCTACCTCGTCTCGCAGGTTGTGCCGCCATCTTGATTTTGGGGGATGGGGGATAAAAATGAGGAAATTCCCGAAAATTTTTAAGCCCACGAAACCTATAGGTTATCGTTTTGGATATACTATACGACTGTGTTCTTATACTGAGCCCAAAATTTGAGCCCCCCCAGCGTGCCCCCTTCAGGGAATTTTGAGAATTTCCGATTTTTCTAGGGATCCTGGGGTCATCAGTTTCCCTGCTACCAAGTTTCAAATTTCTGAGATTTCTGGAAGTGCCTCATTAATTCACGTCTTTTTTCATTTTTAAATATTTATATATACATCGCTCCAGCCCGACTTGCTTTTATATATATAGATACAAACTTTACCTTGTGCTGAGATATATGCGATATTTATCTGTCGGAAATGGATCAATCTCTGTATTAGTCAGTATTGTGAGGGCAGCAGATTATTTGAGCTGGAATACAGAGATGCCATTTTTTGGTGCAAGTATGTACGCTGCTGCAATGAGGCGGAGAAATAATTCAACAAGTTTAAAATTGGTGTTTGCTGAATCATAATCCTTTTTGCTATCCGTGTTTGCATTACTGTTAAGCTGAGTTCGATCAATTACAGCCTACTTCTAATGAAACAGTGCGAAAAGCAATTGCATAACTACTGTACAAGCTTCTTCCCTGGTCGTGTAATTTGACTACGCAGTATGGGCTGTACATCTGTAATTTTGCATTACAGACTTGCCCCTTGTGAATTTTTGGATCTCTTATTGATTGTCTTTTTGTGTGATCATTGCCCATTCAAGGCCATTATCAACTTCGCCAATGTATTTCAGGGTGTCATTTTTTGCTTTACTTCTCTTCTCACGTAACTTGAAATTGTTTGAGTCTATCAAGATTTACTCCCTTGATGTGTCCATAACACTTTTTACCTGATTCATCTAATGTTACAGAGAACATCAGTCCCAAAACCAGAAGAAGCATACAACGAAAAAAGTACTATTAACCAATTAAACCCTATCTTTTAAATTAATATGAACTTAATACAATTGAGGTGACACCTGTGGGTAGGTGAGGCAGATTAAGAATACGCCTACGGTATCCCCTGCCTGTCCTAAGAGGTGTCTAAAAGGGGCGATAAAGGAATATTGAAATTAGAACCGACGGGCTGAGTGGCTCAGACGGTTGAGGCACTGGCCCTCTGACCCCAACTTGGCAGGTTCGATCCTGGCTCAGTCCGGTGGTATTTGAAGGTGCTCAAATACGTCAGCCTCGTGTCAGTAGATTTACTGACACGTAAAAGACCTCCTGCGGGACGTAAAGCAAATAACATTTTTAAAAATGAAATTAGAACCATTACGTGCGGAACACCATGGGTAGACGTTACTTGCGACTAGTAACACCTTGCGAATAAAACCATGGGGCTACGTTACATAGGAGCAGTACCGATATGCGAGAAACGCTATGGATCTTCGCGTTGTTTGTGGTAATGGTCATCGTGTGCATTCCGCCAGTCGGTTCCATCTGTCTGCGTTACATATGAGTAGTATCACTTTATGAGAAACAGGGAAAACCGGAGTACCCGGAGAAAACCTGTCCCACCTCCTCTTTGTCCAGCACAAATCTCGCATGGAGTGACCGGGATTTGAACCACGGTATCTAGCGATGAGAGGCCGGCGCGCTGCCGTCTGAGCCACGGAGTCTTCTATATTTTAACCAATAAAATAAAGTATTCAGTAGCTAATCACCGAAATAATTTATTTGGATTACGTCATGTCAAGTAGGCTAGAAGACATTATTAAACGAAATATATATTTTTTAAATCTATAATTATTCTTTGTCCTTAGTCAAACACACTTTGAGTCAGATTAAATTGGAAATTAAAATCAATGGTCGTACTCCTCTGCGCCAATAATTAATGACTGACAGATGAAATGAAATTATATTGGAGAGTGTTGTTGGAATGAAATATGACAGGGAATAGCAGAGTATTCTGAAAAAAACCTGTTACGCTTCCGCTTTGTCCAGCACAAATCTCACATGGAGTCACTGGGATTTGACCCTCGGAACACAGCGGTGAGAGGCTGGCGTGCTGCTGCCTGGGCCACGGAAGCTCTGCCAGACTGAATTAACAATAATTGTTTGATTTTCTGTGTTTTCCAAAATCTGTATTCCTCGACTGGAAAATATGCGCCCCAATTTTTCTTATATTTTGTATTCTCTATCCTAAGTATATTCTTTGTATTATTTCTTGTCTACGATTAGTGTTTCAAATCCGTAGAGAACTTACCTTTTTGCATTGGGAAATGCGTCATTTGATGTTGTAGATATTTTGGACGAGTCGATATGCTGTTTCCATTTTTCGCATCTTATTTTTTGTCCTTTATTCCTTTTCGCATTTCCTGAATTATTTCACAGATATATCGTATATGAGTCACGAACTTGGTCAATTGTTGTATAATTTGGTTTGTTTGCTTGTTTTTGTAGGTGAATTATTCTATTTTCTTCAAATGTTACCAGGAGACGTACTTTTTCTAAGCTTTCGAGTAGTCTGTTGGGACATCGTGAGTTAAGATTGCTAGTTCGTCTGCAGATTTTAGGCAATATAACTCTAATTTCACCCAGTTATAATGTGGTTGGTTTATTAATTATAGGGATTGGTTTTCATTTGCTCCATTCTTGGATTCTTTTTCGAGGACGAAATTGAATGGTAATGGAGAGAGTCTATCACCTTGTTTTACTTCTCAGCTCTGACAGAGGAGGAGGAAAGAAGAAATGTATGCCTTCTTTATAGTGATTTATAATACCGTGCATTATAGATTAGTTCTCTGACATCGATCGATTGAACTTTCCTTTCTAAATAAACGAGACCTATTCATAGGCCCGGGGTAGAATGCACGTGATATACTCAATACCTCGAGGATCCAAGTTCCGGAATGTTCGATTATGAGTATTTGTCTCTGTAGTGAGTTACATTCCAGCACGAACACTCTCTCTCTCTCTTCTCTGGGAGCCCATTTTTCTTGATGCTAGTAGGGCAGCCTTCACATTGTGGGGGAGGGCAGCCGCTGGATGAGCAATAGCTCGGTAAAGTGGTGTTACCCTATTCTCACGCCACTGGTTGAGTCAGACATAAATGTCAGCCAACCATGCAATGATTCAATAAACTGCTATAGAACAGAATGTCGATGTATGCCTACGTATTTTCAAATGGCAGTGTGTGCACATCTTACACACTAAATAATGTTTTACCACAGGGATCAGTTCATGCTCCATTATTTATCATGATCTACATTGCAGATGGCTGATCGGTCAAAGCCTTCTGTGCATGCGCCACATGTTCGATTCCCTGTCGGGTCGATTCTAGGAAGTCATATACAACACACAACACTATCATTCACCACACCAACACGCAGTTTCGTATACGTGACAAACGCTGCTCACCTTCGTCCGAGGATCTGCCTCACTAGAGCGGCACCAGCCTAACAATAACCACATGAAATTATTAGGTCTATTATTAGTGCTGAAAATGTTCCGGATACTGCTTGCAGGATATGTATACTGTGTATATAGATGATATAGCTCTGATTGGCTGAACAGCTGAAAAAATGAAATAGCGTATGGCTTTTAGAGCCGGGAGTGTTCGAGGACAAGTTCGGCTCGCCAGATGCAGGTCTTTCGATTTGACTCCCGTAGGCGACCTGCGTTTTGTGATGAGGATGAAATGATGATGAACACGACACATACACCCAGCCCCCGAGCCAGCGGAATTAACCAATTATTGTTAAATTCCCGACCCTCCCGGGAATCAAACACGGGACCCCTGTAACCAAAGGCCAGCACGCTAACCATTTAGGCATGTAGCCGGACTCAAAACAGCTAAAGCTACATTTAAAAGGGATCCCCATATACTGGACATATATTTCAACACTGCAATTTAAAGCCTACTTAACCCAAAAAACCAAACCAAACCAAACCCCATGGCACTACAGCCCATGAAGGGCCTTGGCCTACCAAGCGACCGCTGCTCAGCCCGAAGGCCTGCAGATTACGAGGTGTCGTGTGGTCAGCACGACGAATCCTCTCGGCCGTTATTCTTGGCTAGACCGGGGCCGCTATCTCACCGTCAGATAGCTCCTCAATTCTAATCACGTAGGCTGAGTGGACCTCGAACCAGCCCTCAGGTCGAGGTAAAAATCCCTGACCTGGCCGGGAATCGAACCCGGGGCCTCCGGGTAAGAGGCAGGCACGCTACCCCTACACCACGGGGCCGGCTTCTACTTAACCCAACCAGGGCTATTTGCTTCCACTTCGACAACAGGAGAATCAACTACACATCCCTCGTAGATTTCAGAGGTCAGCAACTAAAATCCAAAACTAAAATATTTAGCTGCCGTAATGGACCGGCCTCTGACATATGAGGATCATATTTGTAAAACAGCAGCAAAGATAAGAAAGAAAATATTGCACCAAATCAGTTAAACTGCTGGGGATAAAAGCAACTGTTCTATGAACAACATTTCTTACCTTAATTTACCCATACCAAAGAAATCCATGGCTTAATAATGCACACATTGTAAAAGCTGACAGCAAACCGAGAACACTTTCGAGTATCACCTGAGGTTAACCACTGAAATGAGTACCATCCATTCTTCCTCAAGAGAAACAGCTCTGAAAAAAGAAGAAGAAGAATGCATACGAGAAAATTCCAACACCATTTAAAAAAGAGAAGACTTTATTTCACGGACACATCAAAAGAATGCAACCAGATAGAACAGCTAGGAGAATTCTGGAACACATGGAGAACAGGAAGACACAAACTAATTGGCTTAAAGAAGTCAATGAGGACATGCAGGAAAAGAACATACCACAGGATGCAGTATATGATAGACTTTATTATAGGATGACCATCAACAAAATTAGGGGATTACGAGATCAAACCAAGAACCTACTACTCTGGCGTAGAAGGGGGAGAGGTGATATTCGCACGTGGCAGGTCCCAGCTGGCGGATAGGGGAGGGGGGTCCTAAACGGCTTTTCGGCGGACTTGAGAGAAACAAAATACCTCTCGCGGAACAAACGCACAACCCCCTGTGGGTGGGGGCCGTAGACGAAGAATGCACCCACGGTATCCCCTTTCTGTCGTAATAGGCGACTAAAAGGGGCGACCAAGTGATGATAGAATTAGAACCATGCGACTACTTGTAATTAGTACCACCACGCGGGGAACACCATGCGTCGCCTTTACTTGCGTGTAATACCACTATGTTGGGTACAAAATGGGTTTGTGATTAGTAGCAACAGAGTGCGTTGCCAAATTTTACAGTACCTGTGATTAGTACCACTATATGAGCGACACCATGGTTCTGGCTTGTTGCCTATGATTAGTACCCACTATATGAGGAACGCCACGGGATAGTACGACACCCTGTGGTTAGTGCACTTATTTGATGAACACCATAGGTTTGCGTTGCCTGTAAATGGCGCCGCAATATATGAAACACCATAGGTCTCTATTACATGTGCGAATTTCATTATCTGTGAGTAGTACCATAATGCGTGGAATACCGCGAGTCTGCGCTACTTTTGATGAGTACCGCAACATGACAAATACCATGGTTCTACTTTCCTAGCGATAAGAACCATTATAAGGGGCGGATGACTTGGATTTTTTATCCCTTCAGACTACAAGCATCATCGATTCAGTATTGTGCTATAGACGCAGTTCCTTGGTCAGTAATATTATTGTTTTACGTCAGATTCTGTAGGGGCTGCCTGGCCGAGGCGGTAAACGCATGCGCGGTTCGCCAGGAAGTACGTGTGTCCGAATCCCCGTCAGGAACTCGTAAATATTTAAGAAACGAGATGTCCACTTCCGGAGGTGCATATGGCCCTGAGGTTCACTCAGCCTACACAAAAAATGAGTACCAGGTTAATTCCTGGAGGCAAAGGCGGCCGGGCGTAGAGCTAACCACTCCACTCCACCCCATCACGTGCCGAAGCCTTTTCCTTCCACCCATCCAAGGGCCTTCATGGCCTGTACGGAGATGACATTGCTTTGGTTTTTTTTGGTCAGTTTCTGTGAATGTGAGGCATTGCGGGTCGGATCCACTGATTGTTTTAAATTCATATCCATCCATTCATTCTTTGTCCTCACGTTTTGAATTTTGGTCAGTGGAGGACTTTGGACTTTTAATTTATCATCACATTTCATCTCATTTCGTACCATTAGGGGCCGATGACCTAGATGTTAGGCCCCTTTAAACAACAAGAATCATCGTCATCATCACGAGATCAAATGATCAGCCATGATCACACGAATAGGAAATGGACCAGAAGCGCCTTGTCCCAAGAACGTAAAGAAGCCCATTCCTAAGGGATGAAGGAATGGACTGATCGAAGGAAGTAGAACCAGAAATGAATTGTGCTTTACGTGGTCCATAGCAGACTCCAACGGAAGCCAAAAATATATAATATGCCGTAGAGAGATTACATAGGGTAGCATCAAATGCAAGCCTCAAGGTATGGTGGTAAACCAAAGACAAAATAGCGGGAAGGTCCAACTAAAAATGTAGCAGAAGGCAATCTCGGAGGTACCCTCCTTTAAATATATCGGAGAAATCTTCAACCATTAGGACTGGATTGTTGTGCTAAGGAGAAAGTGCCACCAAACTCCAGAAGGCATACAGACTAACGTGAAATTATTATAACAAGCGAGTGATATCGCGTAACACGAAACTGAAATACAACTTCAAAAGATTGGTACTGCGAGAGTACTATACGCATCGGAAATCATAATATTATGTGATTCTAAAACCTAAAATCAGACCTACCATCTCGAGTTCAGTTCTATCATCAGAGCTATTCAGCCTGCCAGTGTATACTGTGAAATTTTGTTCTTGTTGTCAAAATATCATTCGCGGTATAAATTAGTTTATGTAACATTATTCACTGTGATTCTACAATGCTTACCAAAATCATTTTACTTCATCATGAAGTGAAACGCCAGCTGTATTTCAGTATTTTATCGTCGATTTTAATGAAAAATGGTAACGACCTTTTTATTCTCGATATATTCATTCATAATTTTCTCAAGTTTCATTGAATTCTGTTTGGTTCAGTCCAAACAGTTCTCATATCAGTTGTTAAGTGGTGAAGAGAGACTAGAACACAGAACAGAGTGAGGTTCTTTTGGGCAGTTGTTTGTAAACCTGTCATGTGATATATGCTTTTTATTATGACATATCATTTTCTATGACTAAGCAGCCTTGGTTATTTCTCCCTCTAAAGCAGTCAACCGCAGAGACCTTCAGTATTCCTAGTAGATGCATGTTGGACATGAATGTCTTGTATTAATTATTTTCTATTCCATTTGTGAGTTGTACAAGGAGTCTCACGACCATCCACAAGTTGAAACTTAATCGAGGCCATAGGTAAATATGTTGTTAACAATGAAAGAGCAGTAGGTACCAGCCGCAAGTGTCAGCGGATCGTGAGCGTTAGAGCAGCGATCATCACAGCGTGCCGTGTAGTCCACAGCCGTGGTCTAGTAGTTAAGCGAATACCTCCCCGCCCCATTGGCACTGATACCGTGCCTTCCTCTGCCATGGACCTTGTTAGCAATGAACAGGGAGTACCTGTGAAAGGTATTGTTTTATTAGTACACACCGGCGTAGAGGAAAAATATGAGGGTAATCCCAAAAATGAGGTCTTCTTTTCATATTTCTTTCTTTTTCACATAATTACCCCGCAGAAGAGTGCGACAGACTTCGGCGGCCGGCACAATTCCCATCCTCGCCGCTAGATGGGGATTCATTCATTCCATTCCTGAGCCGCTCGAATGGCTGGAAACAGGTTGTGGATTTTCATTTCAATCACTATTTCGGTCGATGCATTTTTGTAGACGCTGTGATAGTATTTGTATACTCATTTACTACCAGCTCGTCGCCATGCCCTTGAGAAAGCGTTGAACCTCACCTTGCACTTCGTTGTCAGTGTTTGAATTTTCTCGGCTTAGGCGAAGAGGGATACCGCCACTCGCGTCATTGATATTTGGTCTCAGGTGTAAAGTGGAACGGCCAAGTTTCGTCACCCGTGGCATTCGAATCCAAAACATTGTCCTTTTCGTCTGCAAAGCAGCTAAGACAAACAATAATCACGAGAGTGGCCGAATCCCTCTTCGCTCAAGCCACAAAATTTTTAAAAAATACGTAATTAATGAACGTAGGTTCTCGTACTCCAGAAGTATATGCACAGCAACCCCATGGCGCAGCGCGACGCACTCCAGAAACTGTTGCCAGAGGGCGGTGAATCAGTAACTTTCCTCCAGACCACCACAGCACAGCGCGACGATCCCTGAGTTCAGTTAGTTTATAATGTGGTAGCGAATAATGTGGTCGTGACTTCCATGTTTCTTGAAGAATTTCTATGCTTACACTCAGCAGCAGACCTGCATATGCTTGCGCTACGAAAGCCAATGAAACTTGGCTGAAAATTTGATTTTTCTTAAAACTTTTTAATAAAAAGTGGCTTTAATCCTGATATTTATTTATTTATTTATTTATTTATTTATTTATTTATTTATTTATTTATTTATTTATTTATTTATTTATTTAAAGGAATTATGTAATATGTATTTAAATTTATTCTTCCTACGGAATTTGCAGACTGCCACAATTGCAAACAGGACCTTACAAATTGTCGTTAGGCATCAAGATATTTATTTTAGAAATCAAATGCCCGTAATGAAAGAAGAAAAAGGAAGGCTATTTTTGAGGTCCATATTCGTAGTTCCTACAGAATGGAGATCGATGCTTTTAATGCACTAATTACAATGGTAATGTTTAGAGACCAGATGTTTGGCATTAAAGATTGTAATGCAAACTTACTTAAGGGATTAATGAGTATATTCTAGCCCGGACAGCAGTCGTGTTACGAGATTTGCATAAACATTGGGGGCTTTGCCTCTCAGAAGCCCAAAACGTTATGTTACTCTCGTCACAATACGGAAGAGCGGACTAGCCGACACCTCGTACTCAACAAATTTGTTTGCATTCTAACCTATTACTGCCTAAACATCCGAGCTTTCGTAATGATGATGGATTTTGGAAATACCAGCTGTTTACAGAAGTCTGAAAAAAGTTTCGGAATGGTGCCTCTGACTCCAATCATCAAACCAGTGACTAATACATCTTCTTTGAAATATTAAACAACAGGTTCATATATGGTCTTCTTTGCATTGACTTACTCGGGTTGATTGGCTTGAGTCTCAAACTTTATGGTAGGGAGGACTAATATCTCCAAACTGCAAATAATATTTTTGTTGTCTGTCAAAACTTGACACGGATAACATAAATTATTCCAATATTTATGGGAAATTATTAGGCTCACTACCTTCCAATTTCAATTGTGCGAATCAAATTACTGTTTTCTTGGACTGAATTCTGCTCCAGATCTTATTTTGCAGATCTCTCGAGAGAGCGTTCGTGCACCTGGCTAGGAGTTTCCTGACAAGATTAAGGGACGTACTGAGAGAAATATACATATTACCAGCAGTCGAACTTATAATCTTGTAACCTAAGTGCTGAAGCCTTAGGCTTCGAACGAACCGGTCCAGCCCAGATATTGACAGATATTGACCAGTTCTTGGCATGCATGATGACTGAATTAGTAACGGAGCAAACATACGAATCCTCCACGTATTTACATCGCCTGCAGAAATGTACTGACCAATGACACTGTTCAGATGAAATAGTAACTTATGAGTGTGTGGAAGAATAGAGGTTGACTGTCGGCCAGATATTAACAAAGGCTCCGCATCATGGAGATTGGAACACTCCCCAGGCCCATTAACCTAAAAGGGCACATACATCATCCACCACTAAAAATAAGACTACTTCGTAAATATTGTTCATTCAATCCTATAAGCTCAACCACAATGAAATTCAGCGTGTTTCATACCTGAAATTATCTTTATCTTTAATAATTGGCTTTACGTTGCACCGACACAGATGGATCTTATGGCGACGATGGGATAGGAAAGGGCTAGAAGTGGGAAAGAAGCAGCTGTGGTTTTAGTTAACGTAACGCCCCAGTATACGCGTTGTTTGGAAATGAGAAACCATGGAAAACCATCTTCAGGGCTGTTGATTGTTGGATTCGAACCCACTACCTCGCGAATGCAAGCTCACAGCTGAGCACCGTTGATCGCACGGCCAACTCTCCTAGTGAAACTTGAACTTCAGTCCAAATGGGAACCTATCATCTTATCTTTCAAAGACTGATTGCTAGATTATCATATTTCTTATTGTGAAATTCGCACTAGTACATCGTTTTCAAAACTAGCATTTTTTAGAACTTTGAAGTTACGAAATAACTTTTATCGGAAAATATTGTATAACCAAACTTATGTTGATGATAGATTGAAGTTAAAATTGTGGAAAATACTTGGAAGGGCAATTACGCAAAATTCCATGCAACTATTTGGTAAAACTTGAAAGTTTATAATCAAAATATTTTTAACGGAATGTTGTAAGAAAGAAAGCGATAAATGTAGGCGTGACAGACTGTGGTTTGCTTGAATAAATGCATAAAAAGAAGAGAAATCATAAAATATTTGAGATTAATTGAAGAGTAAATTTCGAAAAGTGAAAAACGAATAAGTCGGTCCCACGGTCTAGGGATAACGAGTCTGCCTCTCACCCGGAGGCTGCTGATTCGATTTCCGGCCAGGTCAATTGATCTTAAGCTAGGTCTAAGAGCAGATTCGAGGTTCTCTCAGCTCACACGAGAACAATTACGTAGCTATTGATGGCGAGATAGCGACCCCGGTATAGAAGGCTAAATATATCGGGCGAGAAGATTCGTAGTACTGACAACGCGCCACTTGGTAATCTGCAGGCGTTCAGGCTGAACAGTGGTCAGTTGGTAGACCAAGGCCTGTCAGGGATGTAGGAGCTTGGGGGAAAATTTAATACTCTGATTTAGAAACCAACCCATCAAAGTGGTACGCACACTTGAAATTTACATGTCCACTCTCATCCATAAAGCGAATGACAAGATCAGTAGTAATTTCGTCGACTGCTGGCATAGTATCGATTTATCCTGACATATCGAGTTTCAGCTCAGGTTAAGAGATTCACACACTCAGTACAGCTTGTATTGATCACAAGGAGAGCTACACTCGACTTAATGGTTAACCTCTTCACCTCTTGATGATTGTTGTTTTAAGGGGCCAAACGGAGAGGTCATCGGCCCGTGAAGACATGAAAGGAATAATATAAAGTATACTGCCTGATAAGTGATTTTTTATTGTTGTTGTTGTTGTATAAATTGAAACCAGTTTCTTTTCAGTTTCCACTAGTTAATATACAGGGTGCGACAATGAGGTACAGCCAAATTTTCTTAAGAGAATATATGTTTTATGAACACGGGTCCGGAAACGATTTATTTCATGTTAGATCTCATTTTCTACAACTCTGCAAAAGATAGTAATCATGGGAAACACACGGAAACGCAGATGAAGAATGCACCTATAGTATCCCCTGCCTGTCGTACGAAGTGACTAAAAGGGACGGTCAAGGGATGATGACATTAAAACCATGAGACTACTTGTAATTAGAAACATTACGTGCGGAACACCATGGGCCAACGTTACTTGCGACTAGTACCACCTTGCGAGGAAAACCATGGGTCTACGTTATATAGGAGAGGTACTATTATGTGAGAAACACTACGGGTCTGGGCGCTGCTTGTGATAAGTGCCATCGTGTGTATTCCATCGGTCGCTTCCACTGTGTTCAGAATGGGTCTGCGTTACCTATGACTAGTACCGCTTTATGAGAAACACCACGGGTCTACGTTGCCTGTAATTAGTACCACTATGTGTGAAACACCACCGGTTTGGCTGGCACTCGTGATTAGTACGACTATGTGAGGAAAACAATTGGTCTGCGTTGCCTGAGAGTGGTAACATTATGTGGGGAACAACATGGGTTGGGTGTTACCATAAGGTGTGATACACCCTGGGTTTACATTGCCTGTGATTTGTACCACTACGAGAGCAACACCATGATTATACGTGGCCTGTTATTAGTTTCACTAAGTGAGAAACATCACGGGAATACCGGCGCCCATGGTTAGTCCCACTATGTGAGGAACACATTGGGTACATTGTTTGTGAGTAGTACCCTTACGTGTGAAACACCATGGGTTTGTGTTACCTGTGAGTGGTGCTCTTGTATGTACATACTATGGGTCTACATTACCTGTGATTAGTACCACTGTAGGAGGAACATCATGGTTCTGCTTTACCAGTGATTAGCACCATTAGGAGGGTCCGGTGACCTGGTTTTTGGATCCCTTTAGGTAATATGCATTATTATCAGTAATTAAGGCACTGTGAATTGGGTCCACTGATTGTTTTTGTTACACGATCATTATTTTATCATCATTCGTTCTAGATTATAGTTGAAGTGTTAATTTTCATTTCGTTGCACCTCGTACCATTAGGATCCGATGACCTAGCTGTTAGGCCCCATTAAACAACAAACATCATAATCATCATGACACAAGAACATGACGTACCAACATACGACAAGAAACCCTTTCTTACATCAAATGTTGGAAATACCCTCATCAGCGCATCCGGTATTCAATATGATGGCGGACTGATACATGTATCACCGGGCGAGTTGCCCGTGCGGTTAGGGGCGGGCATCTGTGATTTTGCATCCGGGAGATAGTGGTTTCGAACCTCCACTGTCGGCAGCCCTGAAGATGGTTTTCCTTGGTATCCCATTTTACCTCAATTAAGGCCAGGGCCACTTCCCTCTCACTCCTAGCTCTTTCTTATCCCATCGTTGCCATAAGACCTATCTGTGTCTGTGCGACGTAAAACAACTACAGTAGCAAAAATAAAGACATGCATCATGTATCAATGCTAACGCAGGGCATTTTGAACATTTCATGTAAGAAAGAGTTTCATGTGGTATGCTGGTATATTCTGTTCCAGTGTGTTTCCCCAAGATTATTGTACTATGCAGAGTTGTAGAAAATGAATTCTAACATGAAAATAAAGCGTTTCCGGATGCATGTCCATAAAACATATATTCTCTTAAGAAACAACACCGTCTATCTTACACAGTTCTTCCTATTCATTGTCTTCCTAAAGACTGGTCACACCTCCCAGCCCCATATCGATACGCAGTCCATCAAAACAATTTCTTTTTCGTCGTGTCCCACGAACCTACTACGCTGGGGTAGCAGGGGGAGAGGTGATACTCCCACGTGGCGCGTCCCAGGTGGCGGATAGGGGGGTCCTAACCGGCTTACCGGCGGACTTGAGGGAAATAAAATACCTCTCGCAGACCAAACACACAACCCCCTGTTGGTGGGGGACGCAGACGAAGAATACACCCCCGGTATCCACGGCGTGTCGTAATAGGCGACTAAAAGGGGCGACCAAGTGATGATCAAATTAGAACCATGAGACTATTTGTGATTAGTACCACCACGCGGAGAACACCATGGGGGGCTTTTATTTGCGCGTAGTACCACAATGTTAGGTACACCATAGGTTTGTGATTAGTAGCGACAATGTGTGCTCAGGATGCATTTTACAGTACCTGTGATCCATACCATTATATGAGCGACACCATGGATGAGCGGCACCATGGTTCTGCCTTTTCTACGATTAGCACCCACTATGTAAGGAACACCACGGGATAGTGCGAGTCCTTCTGGTTAGTCCACTTATGTGAAGAACACCATCGGTTCGCGTTGCCTATAAATAGCGACACAATGTGCGAAACACCATAGGTCTGTGTTATATGTGCGCATTACATTACCTGTGAGAAGTACCATCTGCGTGGAATACCGCCAGTCTACGCTACTTTTGATAAGTACCGCAACATGATAAATACCATGGTTCTACGTTCCTAGCGATATGTACCAGTATGGGGGGCCGATGACCAGGATTTTGGACTCGTTTAGACTACAAGCATCATCGATTCAGTATTGTGCTTTAGAAGCAGTCCCTTGATCAGTAATACTATTGTTTAAGGTTAGTTTCTGGGTATGAGGGGCATTGCGGGTCGGATCCACTAATTGTTCTAAATTCATAACTATTCACTCATTCTTCGTCCTCACGTTTTGAATTCTGGTCAGTGGAGGATTATGAATTTTTAATTGTCCTTACATTTCGTCTCATTTCGTGCCATTAGGGACCGATGACCTAGATGTTAGGTCCCTTTAAACAACAAGCATCATTATCATCATATTTCGTCGTGTCATTTTCCTATGGTTACACTTAAAGGAAAATGAACATTACCGTACAGTAGGAATGTATGTTTGCATGGCGTATTTACGCACTCCTACAGTATTATGTATTTAAGGTTCATTTCCTTTTGTCACAAGGATAGAAAAATTAACACAACGAAAATGTTCTGGTTGACTGCATATGCACATGGAATTTGGAGGCGTGACCTGTCTTAAGGAAAACGATAGGAAGAGGTTTATCGGATAGGCGGTATTGATTCTTAAGCGACGATATTATCGTTTGAGGAATTTATTGTTACACATTAAACAAATTTTATCCGGTGCACTTAAGGGGACAGGGTGACGAATATATAAATACAATGATGAGAAGGATAACTCACCAATAACTTACTTAAATAAAATGTACGTAAAATTCACTTAAAAATATGGTAGGATAAAAGATTGTTTAGTTATCTAAAAATATTACCGTAAAATAATCTAGAGGGCCTACATCGTATTTTAAATGACATGTTGTGAAATTCTTTTAAATTAAGTAATACAGATTTTAATTTAAAATTGAGTATTTAACGGATCACGCTATATAAAATAATTAATACAGGAAAATAATGAAGTTCAAAACTTAAAATTCAGGATTTAAAATAACAGGCTGTATTAAAAAGTTCTACTAACTGCTTATCATCATCAGGCAGTATCTGATTTATGGTTTTGCGCAGGTTCCGTTTTCCATCTTCGTCGGTCCGAGATTAGCCAGGTACACAAACTCAGTGAGAATTTATAATACGCTCATCTAAGAAGATTAACTTGACCTACATGTGATTATTTAGAAGTGAAGCGATGATGTGAACTATTAATAAATCCACGTCGTGAACCAACGCGGAGAACGCAAGGTGAAAGTCAGCCTACGAGGACTGTGACTGGTATTTCTAGATAAAGACACGCAAAGACACGGATAACAATAAGCCCTTGTATCGGGAGCTTGTCGTGTCAGAAGTAAAGGCTCTGCGTAATTAATGATATACTTTACCGTTCACAAGAGGCTCCATTCTCGCGGAGGTCGTGCCGAAGGATGTGGCAGGTGAGGTCGTGCGCCTTCCCGGAAATGCGCCGGCACCTCTGGTGCTGCTTTGATCTGGGAAACACTCAGTTCTGGACTCCATTCATCCATGTTTCAGACTGACACTGCATTTACAAAGAAAACTGTCTGAGTGATATTGTCATTGATAAAGCGAAGATATTTAGGCAGAAATAGGTTAGAATGCAAACTAATTTGGCTGGTGGGAAGTGTAGTCTAGCCTGCTGTTCCATACTATTGTGAGAGGTTCTACTAGGCCGGCCTCTAATGTTCATGCAAATCCCAAAGCAGATCTGTTGTCCGGGCTACTGTATACTATTTACAGAGCTTGAAAGTTAACAAAATGTTTGTCTGGACACTTACTGTGGCGTTCCAGAATTCTATTTCATGCCAAACTTAGGGACTCAGATGCTAGAGCACTGTTTTTCTGAGCCGAAGTCAGGTAGTTGGATCCTGGCTCAGTACAGGATTATTTGATGCTGCTCAAATAGGGCAACGTCTCTAATCAGAAAATACCTTAATTTCAGCTTGAAATTCCTATGGTACCGAGCTCGACAGCTGCAGTCGATTACGTGCGGCCACTATCCAGTATTCGGGATCTAGTGGGTTTGAATCCCACTGTCGGCGGCCCTAAAGATGGTTTTCCGTGGTTTCCCATTTTCACACCAGGCATATACTGGTGCTGTACCTTAATTAAGGCCACGGCCGCTTCCTTCCCACTCCTAGCCCTTTCCTGTCCCATCGTCGCCATAAGACCTATCTGCGTCGGTGCGACATAAAACAACTTGTAAAAAAAATTCTAGGTTATGACTTGAACTAAACAAGTGTACAGAAAATCTCAGAAAAAGAGTTACAGATTTTAAACAATTATTATTAGGGCCTATTGCTATTTTATTGGCCTAAACATTGAGGTCATCGCCCCTGGTGACGTGAAGTGAATGATAATTACCAGTGATCGGACGTTTAAACAGTAAGACACTGAGTGGCCAAAAGTCACGGGATGATCATCGGCCATGGCGCATAGGTCATAGCATTGAGGAAATTACACGCGAGTTCGGGTTTCCGAGGTCAACAGTATCGAGGGTGGATCTTCAATATCTCAGAGAGAATGTTACCACCCGCGTAAACCGCCGCACGGGGAGACCACAAATGTTTAACGAACGGACATCACGCAGAACCATACTAGGTTCTGCACCGTATAGGCTTCAGCACCGACGACCAACTCGTGTCCCTTTGCTGACACCCCGACACAGAGCTCAACGACGTGCATGGGCTCGCAAACATCGGCAAGGACCATCGAACGGTGGCGGCGTGTGGTATGGTCCTATGAATCTCGGTTCTAGTTGCATCGGACAGATGAGCGCGTTAATGTGTGGCGTATGCCCCATGAAGATACGGGTCCTGCGTTTCAACAAAGTTGTGTCCGGACGGGAGCAGGCTCAGTTCTTGTCTGGCGGGGTTCTCATGGTCTCAATTAGGCTCCATTGTCCGGCAGCTGGGAGCACTGACAGGCGCGCGTTATATGGACATTCCTTCAGAACATGTGCATCCCCTTCTGGCCCTAGAGTACCCTGATCGAGATGCCATGTTTCAACAAGACAATGCGCCAGCTCACGCAGGTGGTTGGAGGTGCACTCCAGTGAAGTTACGAACAAAGATTGGCCCTCCAGATCCCCAGATCTGAATCTAATCGAGAATTTACGGGATTCTGTCGATGCTGGTGTACGCTCCATTAACCACGCAGCAACTACACAAGACCAATTGTGGGTAGCAGTGCAAGATGCGTGCGTCCACATCCCTCCAGAACGATTCCAGCACCATGTACAGTCGACGCCTCACCGTACTGCTGCCGTTTTGAGGACTCGCGGAGGCGCAACTTGTTATTAACATCACATCCAGTGTCTTCCCATGAATTTTGGGACTCATTATGGGTTATAATGCAAACAAATTTGGCTACCAAGAAGTATCATATAGCCCGCCCTTCCGTAATGTAGCGAGAATAACAGGATTTCTAGGATCCTAATAGGCAATACCTTTCATTTTTATGCTTACATGTTTGTGTTTACGTCATATTTGAAAGATCGGAGCCACCGGGCGATAACTCGTGAAAGAAATTCAGAATGGCGTACAATGAAAGTTGGCACGCCAGAAGGTAGTATTTTAGGACCGTTGCTTTTTACATTCTATATCAATGAAATTTCATCTTCTCTAAAAACGTGTAATTTTCACCTATATTCTGATGATCTCCAAATTTATTACCATTGCAGCTTAAGCGAATTACCAAACGCAGTAAAATGCATAAATGATGACATGAAAAAACTCAGTGAATATGCTCTCACAAACAGACTTCTCATAAATTCATCAAAATCGCAAGCTATCATTGTCGGTTCCCAGAAGCTCCTACACAAGATCAACGATTCGATCATTCCTCCTCTACAAATAAATAATAGCACAATCCCGTACAGTAAAACAGTGAGAAATCTTGGGGTGACTATGGCTGAAACTCTAAATTGGACAGAACATATCAAAAACGTAAGTCAGAAGGTGTTTGCTACTCTACACCCGCTGAAATTGAATAAAGATATTATACCACTAAATATGCGGAAAAGATTAACACAGACCCTAATTCTTCCTATCCTTGACTACTGTGATGTTATCTTGGTAGACGCTACTGAAGAACAAACTAGGAAACTGCAGCGTATTATGAATTGTTGACTTAGATTCATTTTTAACCTAAGCTATGATGTGCATATTACTCCTTACTATCAAGCACTGAATTGGTTAAAACCTGATAAGAGACGTGAATATCATATACTTGTCTTAATACACAAACTCCTGCATAGTAACTCCCCCCCCCCAGTATATATTACATCTAAACTTCACTTCCTCTCTTCCTACCATAACCGTAACACTCGCTCAGGCTCCACTCTAGCTATTCCTCTTCACGACTCTTCTGTGGTTTGGAATTCCCTGCCAGTAAGCGTCAGGGGCATTGACTCTTTCCTCAAATTTAAAATATCTTGCCGAGACTTCCTGTTGAGAGTTACCGATTGAAGCGTGTATTGGTGTGTATTGTGTGTGTATGATTGGTAATTGTAAAATTAAAAATTGTTTCTGTTAGTTTTATATAATGTAACCGTAAGGGTAGTTGATAAGTGTGTACATTGTAAGTGTGCGTGCAAGTGTCTGTGTGAGATAGAAAAGAGGACTGAAGTAACGAGCTAATAAGCTAATAAGCTGCATATTGTGTGGGTGTGTAACTTAAGCTTAATTTAGGAAATAGTATGAGTAGTATAATTAGTAATAGGCAACCTTAATATTATTTGTTGTATTGTGGTTAAGTGTAAGAGAGGGCCTAACTTCGCGACATGAAAGAAGCCATAATAAATAAATAAACTCTCATAGGAGAACTATTGCCCTGGCTTGTGTACACTTGTTTCTCGCATTCTAACCTATTACTGCCTAAACACCAAGGCTTTAATAACTACCCATTAATTAAGATGAGAATGGAAGAGAAAATAGAATAGTTGGAGAAACTGACAAACGAGCCCAAATTTAATAAAAGGGAATAAACCAATACATAAAATATTTAAAAATAAAACAGACACTAAGTTCAAAAGATATATTTTAAAATATTAGGGTAAAATTACCAATACAAAATTAAATTTGAAAACTGTTATTATGAACTTGATTATGAGTGCAACATTAAAATGGATCCATCGGTATGAGTAGTTCAGGTGGTAGAGTTCTGTCCTTCTGAGCTCAAGCTGGCGGGTTCGTTCCCGGCTCAGTACGGCAGTATTTGAGGATGATGGAATTCACCAGCCTGAAGCGTGTATTGGTGTGTAGACACCTAAAAAGATATTCAATGAAAGGGTCAAGAAAAAAGAAAACGAGGAGAAATTGTAGTATTAAAAAGTTTTTAAGATTTACCGACGTTAAGCTCTAATAATCTATACTAGTTAAAAATAATTTTGAAGTCGAAAATACAATACCACTATTCCACATCGAATGACTACTGATGGCTAGTCATCACGCAAAAGGGGAAACGTAGGCCTAGTGCTAAGCAGGTCAAAGTTACTCGCAGACCAACCAGATCCAAAAATTCCAGTATTCAACCAATTTGCCTGAACACCCCATAGGAGAGGCTCTTCTGTCTTAGGTGTTGAAATGTTATATTTTCTTCTTTATTCTTGCTATATACTTAACGTCGCAGTAACTCAGGTACATTTCTGACGTTTTGGATGGGAAAGTGGGAAGGTATAGGCCAGGAATTTACTCTGTGTGAAAATGGGGTGCCGTGGAAGATCATTTTTATGATAGTGGATGGTAGGATTCGAACCCACTATCTCCTGAATGCAATTAGGTAGGCGACCTACGCGTCGTGATGAGGATGAAATGATGATGAAGACAACATATACACCCAACCTCAGTGCCAGGGAAGTTAACCAATGATGGTTAAAATTCCCTACCCTGCCGGAAATCGAACCCAGGAGCCATGTGACCAAAGGCCAGCATGCTAACCATTTAGCCATGGAGCCGGACAACGAGAGGTAGTTAGGTCCTTGCAGTGAAATCAGAATTACGATCTTTATTGTAAAGAATAGTTCAATGTGAGGGGTGGAACGCCACAATGTCATAATGTGAACAATGGGAAGAAGTCAAGTTCTCTAAAACAATTTCACACAAGCGCTAGTGAAACCTTTCAGATGAAATGAAATTTTGCATGGCTTTTACTGCCGAAGTGTCCGAGAACATGCTCGGCTCGCCAGGTGCAGGTATTTTTATTTGACTCCCGTAGGCGACCTGCGTGTCGTGGTGAAGATGAAATGATGCTGAAGACGACACATACACCCAGCCCTCGTGCCAGCGAAATTAACCAATTATGGTTAAAATTCCCTATCCTGCCGGGAATCGAACTCGGGACCCCTGCGACCAAAGGCCAACACGCTAACCATTTAGCCTTGGAGCCGGACCTTTCAGATGTCGAAACCGAAATCGCCCATGTTGCCATGACGGAAAAAACGGCGACAACAAATGTTAGAATTGAAATTGATGCTTGAACTGTTTTTTAGAACAATTTGGATTTGTACAATTGTAGTTCGTCCCTCAAGGAGCAACTAACTGCTAACAGCGACTAGGAGATCTTTCATTATCTTCGCCACGGGTGTCAAACCTTTCCCGCCGTAAGGGCAGTGCCTGTGCACGGGGGCACAAGTCGCTTCCTCTCAGTCGCCTCGTACTTCTCCACGTTGCTGACTCAGGGCTGTGCTCGCGTACCGATGACAGGCTCCAGTTACCTGTTTTGGTCTACAAGTAATGATTGAAACGTACAGCAAGAAAGGCTGTGGCGTAAAGGTTCGCACAGTAATTTGCTAGTGTTTGTTTGTATTCTTTTGTGTCAACGTGTTTGCTTGAGAGATGCTACTTTTATCGTAGCCTATTTTTTTTGTTTAAGTTTAAAAAAAACATGACTTGACTTTTGCTACAGACGTGATATAATAGCGGCATAGTATTCGGCATTATTCTGCTTCATAATTGTTCATAGGAGTGTTCAACACGTTAAGCCCGTGAAAAGAATTACAAAATATATTTTATTTTGTACTTCCGTTGTTTATTGCAATTTTTAAAATAATTTATTTTGCTAGCGCATGGTGATTACAAAGCATATTGTTTCGCGCACTTTATGTAAACGCCGTGCTGAGCACATTTAATGATGTATGTCGTTATATATACTTATATTGTACGGAGTACGTTAATTATATAAGTGTAATGTACACCCCTCTAGGCTTGCGCTGTCTGATAACGTCCTGGGCTAGCGCTCGTAACAGCTGTTCCTAAATCACGTTGAACTGTCATTCAGCTTGTGACCTCGACAGCACTCATGTACGCGATGCTACTCCTCATAAGTGTCTAAGCTTTATCGTATAAAGAAGTGCTGGATTTTGCTACACAACAACGTCCTTGCACATCGCTCTCTGCTTCTCCAAGAGGAGCTGGCAAGGTAACAGGTCACCGTTCTACCACTCCTTCCATACTCACCTGATCTCGGACCATGCTATTCCTATGTCTTCTCCTGATTGAAAGCAAATCTATGATATCATACCGCCAAGAAAATCATCACTGCCACAAGATCATCAGAACTGGATCTTCCTACCGATGTCTTTCAGCAGTTTTTCCATCAACTATACCAAAGCCAGTATATGCGGTATATATGCCAATATTTACTATTTTGAGGGACCATATGGAGCTGTGTTGCGTAGATGTCTACACTCTACCCGTATGTCCACAAACTTATTAACTGCGGTAGTATAACGTGCCATGGTACATTTTGGATTATGGTTATGCATGATATTTCTGACCAAGTGCTGGCTTCAATTTTGAAGTCGCAACCAGTGTACGTTATAGGAATAAGCTGCCTGATGAGACCTATTGCTATCCTTTGAGAAGAAAACAAAATAATGAATGCTGAAGGACCCCAGACCCCAGATAAGTTAGTGACTCTTCTGTTTTGTACAGCACAATCTTCAGATGGAGTCACCGGAATTTGAACACATTATGGTGGTGGTTATAACTGGTTTAAGAGGAAGTACAACTTGGCAACCATCCTCCATCAACATTAATCCGAGGAAAAAAATGAAAGAGGTTCAGCACATCGAAAAATGAAGGTATCGGAATAAAGAAAAGAAAAGGGCTCGAAGCGAGTGAAATTGAAGGACTCTCTAGGTTTCGAAAACCTCATACCGTCAGGGTGGGAAAAGAACAGAGTTGGCCAAGGGAGGACGATTTGTAAAAAAGGTGAGGAACCTGATAAAAGTAAGTGGAAGCAATGTTAGACTCAGCTAGGAGACCGTGCTCGGCAACCCACGATTGTGAGCCACTGTTCCCCCATTTAGTCACCCATTATGACAGGCAGGATACGATGGCTGTTTTTGTACTACCCCCACCCACAAGAGCAGCAGAGATGAAAGGCTGACCTCTAATCGTCTGAGCTAGTGAGGGGCTGTTTCAATTGTATTGAGAACAGTAGCAACCATATCAGAGAATCTGTGATGTGATACACGTAAACAATGCTTTCAGGAGATTGATTTGTGCCAATAATACCTCCGGCGATATTTCATATGTATGGTGT
Source organism: Anabrus simplex (assembly GCF_040414725.1). Taxonomy (NCBI): domain Eukaryota; kingdom Metazoa; phylum Arthropoda; class Insecta; order Orthoptera; family Tettigoniidae; genus Anabrus; species Anabrus simplex. The sequence continues at coordinate 194,839,629 of NC_090268.1, forward strand.
GACAAAGTACGGCCCCGCGGTATAGGGGGCAACGCGTCCTCCTGTCACCCGGTAGCCCCGGGTTCAATTCCCAGCCGGGCCAGGGGATTTTAATTGTAAATGATTAATATCCCTGACATGGGGATTGGGTGTTTGTTTCGTCCTTAACGTTCCTTTCCTCACATTCAACAATTTACACTTCCGTCATTTACAAAATACACGCAGGTTCCTCACATATGGTGCAAGTAGGGGCAAAAGATCTTTCTAGTCGACGCCCCGAACAAAATAGCATTAAAAATGATGTAACAAAATCTCTGGAACAAATTGTAGGAGATAGTGAGTTCAAAGCCCACTGTCGGCAGACTTGAAAGTGGTTTTCCGTGGTTTCCTATGTTCACACCAGACAAACGTTCGGGCTGTACCTTAATTAAGGCCACGACCGCATCCTTCCCACTCCTAGCCCTTCCCTGTCCCATCGTCACCATAAGACCTATCTGTGTTGGTGCGACGTAAAGCAACTTGTAAATTAAAAAAAAAATGTGGGGACAGGTTCTTGTTACCAATGCAAGGAAAGAAAGTCACAAACAAACATCACAAAACGTCTGGTATACGAGTTATTACTGAAATATGACAAGTAAGTGATTACATTGTTCCAGAGATAGCGATTCTTTGTCAACGGGACTTGTTTACTGTCCTCATTTGTGTACAGTCTATTCCGTACATTTTATAACAACGGTGTTATTAGTTTCACATCCATCTCCTTGGTTGAATAGTCAGCATGCAGGTCTTCGGTTCAGAAGGTTCCAGCTTTGATTCCCAGCCGGGCAGAGGATTTTAACTACATATAACTGATTTTCTGACTCGGGGACTGAGGTTCGTGTCCGCCTTAATACACATCTCTTCATATGCACATAAAACTCCACACTATTAACCACCACAGTGTCATGCAATAGTGAATAAAACCATCTATATAGCGTTGACGTCGGGAAGGGCACCCGGCCACAAAATTGGGTCAAATACATCGTAAATGTCGATCCCAACAAATTGGGAAATTGACCTGCAAGAATAAGAATAATCATAAGAAGGAGATTTCATTGGTTTATCGTCCTACAAACCACTTTTACGGTTTTTATAATTGCCCGAATTTTGACCCGCAGGAGTTCTTTTAGGTGCCAGTAAATCTATCGACACAGGGATGGCACCATAAATTTGCACCAGACTGAGCAGGGATAGAAAGCGCCATCTTGGTGCCGGAGGGTGAGCGCTTTTCCGCCTGAGCTGCTGAGCCCTGTCTTCTTCTTCTTCTTTTTCTTCTTCTTCGTTATGCCCCACTAACGAGCGTCATTGACCTTATTTATCTGATGTCGTTGCCCTTTTCTTCTCCCAAAATCTCTTCATCTTCTCTCTCTGGCTTTTCTTGCGATCTTCTGACCAGTTTTTTTTTTTTTTTTTTTGGTTCTTGGATGGTCTGCAAAGTGGTGATTGTCGACTTATTTTTTTGAACATACAGTAGACCTGTCAAATACAATGTTATTTGTGATGCTAATTTCCTGAAGATCTTTTCCAACTTCTGTTACTTTTATTGATAGGAAAAGATTCAGAATTCTTTTGATCACCGGGCGAGTTGGCCGTGCACGTAGAGGCGCGCGGCTGTGAGCTTGCATCCGGGAGATAGTAGGTTCGAATCCCACTATCGGCAGCCCTGAAGATGGTCTTCCGTGATTTCCCATTTTCACACCAGGCAAATGCTGGGGCTGTACCTTAATTAAGGCCACGGCCGCTTCCTTCCAACTCCTAGGCCTTTCCTATCCCATCGTCGCCATAAGACCTATCTGTGTCAATGCGACGTAAAGCACCTAGCAAAAAAAAAACTTTTGATCAGTAAAATTTGAAACATATTTTCCTAAATGTGCCTGAGATTTTCTCTGAATGTTGGTACAGGTCATGAGGTTTCCTTATCATCCACATTTAGCCTGTACAAATTGGTTCAAAAATTGTCCTTAAGACTTTTCTTTTTTGAATGTCTACATCTTTGATCCTTCCAGCATCAAGCATTTTCACATCCGCCGAGGGCCCAGTGGGGTACAATATGGAACGGAAGATATTTTTTTGTTATCGACGCATTTTATAATCGGTACAGTTACCTCCGTGGCTCAGACGGCAGCGCGTCGGCGTCTCACCGCTGTGTTCCGTGCTTCAAATCCCGGTCACTCCATGTGAGATTTGTGCTGGACAAAGCGGAGACGGGACAGGTTTTTCTCTTTCATTCCAGCAATTCTCTCCACTATCATTTCATTTCATCTGTCAGTCATTAATCATTTCCTCAGGGGAGCTTCGGCAGCCGGCACAATTCCTATCCTCGCCGCAATATAGAGGCTTCATACATTCCATTCTTGACCTGGTCATTGACTGAAAAACAGTTTGTAGGATTTGTTACAATCAGTACACTTCATAAACACTCACAAAGTCATTTGTACAGATATTTTTAATGTATTGATGATGTTAAACAAAACATATTGCAAGCTGAACAAGTAAAACTGAAAAAAAAAAATAGAAAAACACACAATACAAGCAAATACCGACTAACTATTTATATATTTGTGTTCGCTTCTCGTTTGAAACACTTGAAGAAAATTTCTGTTTTACATTTATATTTCAGAATATTTTTGCCCACCACATTTCAGGTCAGCACTCATTTTCAGCAGTTCTCACGTTTGAAGCTGTTTCCTTGTGTTGTATACAAGGAATCGGTATACAGAAACACAACATAAATTTATTGCTTCAATAAGTTTTTACACAATATGTATATAAATATAACTAAAATTTTCTTGACACTGGATGAACTTGCACGCCATTAATGATGATATTACAGTAGACAGAGGGTCTGTTGAAATATACACTTTATATACATGAGAGTTCTATATACACATGAATCTATCTTGAGGAGACAGTCTGTCAAATAAGGGAGAGTTGAAGATAGTCGAAAACTATCTGCCTTGTAGAATTACTAGTGTAACTTGCAATGAAAGTTCGTATTAACAGAATGCTAGTAATTGCCGTAGGCTTGTCAGGAGCTGACATAAATATTCACAATTTGTAGAATACTAATGTTGATGTCGGAGCATAAGTGAGGACTGAGAGATGAGTAGAATACTGACATCGGGGCTCGACGTGGCTACAGGAAGCGGGAGGTGAGGCAGTGGCTTGAGGTGAGACCTCACCACCAGAATTCAGTCCACCTGTTCGATACACATGTTCCGTGTTCGACTTGCAGTGTAATCTGGCGTTGGACACTGGTGAGTCCTAGGAAGTAGCGGAATGCTGCTCCTTTTATAGCGCTGGCTGACGTCACAAGCAAGCGCACTGCAGTCACCTCGTAGAGTCTGGAAAGATCCGGGCTGCGGCGTATTGCGGAGCTATCAGGCGCAGAGCTGAGATCGCGAAGGACACACAACACCTTGCATGTTCTTCACAGACCTACTTGTGAGCAAGTGATATCAGTTTTTCTATCCTTGGTTCTCCTACTAGGTGTACATCTCCCACGTTTTCTCCCAGTTGGCTCACTTACCTCCATCTGCTGTTGCCGTTTTACCCCAAAAATTGCAGCAGCTCTTATGATATGGGTATGGAGATTTGGATTTTCAATGATGCGTCGTTCAATAAATGACTTGACAAGGTGTTTAGAGTGCTCAATCAAAAAATATCTTCTTCTGTCATTTATTTCACCCGTCCAATTAGGTTTAGCGAACGTGAAAAGAACATGTGCGTTCAGAGCTGCTGTATTCAGAATATTCATAAAAAGACGGAGTGTTCTACTACACGTGTATCTCCGTACCATCTGGTCAACCGTATCTACTCCCCCCTTTGTTTTGTTATAGTGAGCATTCATTTCAGAAATTCTTTTCTCATGGTTCTCTGGTATTGTGGCATCATGGTGTTGTGTTGACGGGAGAATCACGCATTTCCTTGGTTTAGCTACAAACGAAACTAGAGTCATAGTGTCAGCGAATGCAACCAGAGAAGATTTCTCTGGCTTTTTGTTACTAACCAGCTCCACGGGTATGTCTTTCTTGTTCTTTCTCATTGTCCCTGTTAAAGTCAGTTTATGCTGAAGAAACTCCTGTGCCAGATAAAACTCTGTGAAGAAATTGTCTACTGTTATGCCACACCATGTGATGAACCAAATCAAAAACAACTCTTTTTTCTTGCCTTTTCTTAGGTTGTGAACCAACTTTCCCCAGATACACTTAAAACGTTTGCAGTGTAATGGTACTCCACATATGCTAACACCCACAATTTTATTCCGTATTTTTCAGGTGTTCGTGCGCCTCTGTGGTGTAGTGGTTAGCGTGATTAGCTGCCACCCCAGAAGGCCCGGGTTCGATTCCAGGCTCTGCCACGAAATTTGAAAAGTGGTACGAGGGCTGGAACGGGGTCCACTCAGCCTCGGTAGGTCAACTGAGTAGAGGTGGGTTCCATTCCCACCTCAGCCATCCTGGAAGTGGTTTTCCGTGGTTTCCCACTTCTCCTCCAGGCGAATGCCGGGATGGTACCTAACTTAAGGCCACGGCCGCTTCCTTCCCTCTTCCTTGCCTATCCCTTCCAATCTTCCCATCCCCCTACCAGGCCCCTGTTCACAATAGCAGGTGAGGCCGCCTGGGCGAGGTACTGGTCATACTCCCCATTTGTATCCCCCGACCAAGAGTCTGAAGCTCCAGGACACTGCCCTTGAGGCGGTAGAGGTGGGATCCCTCGGTCAGTCTGAGGGAAAAACCGAACCTGAAGGGTAAACAGATGATGATGATGATGATGATGATTTTTCAGGTTTTCATTTCATGTAAGCTCTGAAGGGTATCTTCCTCGAAATGACTCAAATTGTTCATCACCTGTCACATAGGCACCAGGCTCAAAACACTCCACACAGTTTATAGCAAATCCTGTAGAGCTGCCACTTTGTTTTCTCGCCTCTTTTCTTCTCTTGTCGATTTATCATCAAAGCGAATGAGGACGAGTAGAAGCTTGAACCCCTAGCCTTGGACATTGTTGCGGCGTAAATTTCCCGTCTAACCGTTTTGTCTGTTGTCCACATTTCGTCGATATCCTCGCGATTGTCCCTAAAAACTCTTGCCACAAGCAATATTCTAAAGAAAGAGACTTTCAACGTATTAGGTCGTGTTACGTACATGTAGTACGTGTTGAAGAGATGTTAAGTACAGAACAAAAATGGCCACCCGGACACCAGTGGGATCCGAACCCACAACCTCCCGATTTCACGTCGGTTGCTCTACCAATTGAGCTATGATGGCCTAGGCCATCTTTGTTCTGTTTGAAAGGATTTGAGCTATAGGTCTGGCACTGCTGCTAGCAAACTGTAAAGTGCCTTTAAGTCGTCCGTTGTGGGGCATGTCAATGAATATTCATTCTAAAGAAAGCTTTCATTACAACATTACTTCTAGGAACAATGTTTTTCTTCTCACAAAGGGATTTTATTTTGTTCCATTCATCGACCAACCTTTCAATTTCTTCGTTAGTCGGCAAAACTATATCATCTACTATATCGTCTGTTATTTTTAGAAAGAAACAGTTTTGCATCAACTCAGTATTCTGCAATTTTCTGGTTAGACCAGGTGGAGAGTTCAGTATATTAGCAACAGGTCGTCTTAAAGCACGCGGTGCTTTCTTTGACTATGTAAATCGACCATGAGGAAGGAATGTATCCTCATCACCATTGTTATCACTAGAATCATTACCGGTTACACTGAGGGTATCGCTTTCTTCATCTACTTCTTCAATACAACATTTTTCTGAAGAAGATTCATCATATTGTCAAAGATGTGCTTCTATTTGATCAACAGTGTTATACGGTCCATTGTCGTCAACTATACTAACAGTTACAAGTTCAACGCAGTTAAATCAAGCCGACGAATCAGTACTGCCAACTTCCCTGCACCAATATAACCAGAGTGTACCGAAAAAAGTCCATAAAAAGGTATTACTATAGAGCACCGAAGAAAGTTCATTAAAAGGAATTTCATGGAGTGCCAAGTGGAGTATATTTTCGACTCCAGAAGAAAAATCCTAGTCAGAATAGAATATACTACTTCGTATGAACCGAGTAATTATTTAAATTCAGCTACTAAAAGTACTGATGCTCATAAATCATAAAAAATGTGGCTGGGGGGCAAAATGTACCCCGTTTGAAACTGCAGGCTTAAATCAATATGACCCCAGTTATCAGTGTTTCAGATGCATATCGTGATACAGGGATGAATTGCCTTAATTTTGCATTTCGGGACATAGATTTTTAATTATATCTGTTCCACGTGAGTCTTTCCAGATTCGAGATTCATACTTTGTTTGCTAAACGACTAACTCATGAAGGCTGGACGATTTCTTTCAGGGATATGAATTTAGTCACTTCAGATATTTTGCCATATCGACTTTATTATTATTATTATTATTATTATTAATCCGTTTATCCTCCAGGTTTGTTTATTCCCTCGTACTCAGCGAGGGAATCCACCTCTACTGCCTCAAGGGCGATGTCCTGCAGCGCGAGACTTTGGGTTGGGGGATACAACTGGTAAGGGGGACCAGAACCTCGCCCAGGCGGCCTCATCTGCTCTGCAGAACAACGGCTTTGTAAGGGATGAGGGTAGAAACTGGTGTACAAGGAAGAGGGCCTTAAATTAGGTACCATTTGCCTGGAGGAGAAGTGAGAAACCTTGGAAAACCACTTCGAGGATGGCTGAGGTGGGAATCGAAACCCCCTCTACTCACTTGACCTCCCGAGGCTGAGTGGACCCCGATCCAGCCGTCGTACCACTTTTCAAATTTCGTGGCAGAGCCGGGAATCGAACGCGGGCCTCCAAGGGTGGCAGTTAATCACACTAACCACTGCACCACAGTTGCGGATTATTATTATTATTATTATTATTATTATTATTATTATTATTATTATTATTATTATTATTATTATTATTATTACCGTTAGCGGCAATTAATTAATTTGTCAAATAGGCAGTTTGTTTCATATTAATGGGTGACTTCATCACCAGGTACTTAAAACTTACTAAATCATAAATCACATGGCCAGAGAAACATTCGTGAGCATGTGGCCTTGATTTGGAAGTATATTAATTGAGTACGTATTACTACTAATTTTGGAGATCTTGAACGCGTTGGCAAATAAACAAACCTCCTGTCTGCCTTGTAGACGACACGCCCATAGATGTAATAACTGCTAGTCAAATGTTCGTGCCCTTGAATCCAGTATTTTACAATAATAACAGTGATTGATCCCAGTATTATTATCCTCCAAGTGGCCGTGTTGTCACGTAATAACAGTCAAAAATATATCCATCCACTATTTTCTAGAATTCTACTCACAAAGAACCGATTCCACCTGGAAGTCGGGAAAGAACAATGTTGGTAATATCACCGAAAGCGTCACACACGCTATATAAACATGGATACGTTTTGGGGGCTCGGGGTCTTTCTTACCGTCATCAATTTCCAGACACCACTGCAACCATGGCAACCAACGTTCATCTATATATACTAGGTCAGTAACTTCATCTTCTCCCTGTGCGCTTTCTTCCTGTAACTAAGAGCTTGAGAAAATCTCGTAACAAGAGAATCCCGTTCTACTCTTCAGTCCAGAATTAAAATTTATTACTGAACTGGCCGGGAAACGAAACCAGAACCTTTGCATCTTTGCATCACGGAGCTGGATGATAATAAGAAGTTAATACAATTTAGATTAGTGTCCTATTTACTAGCTCTAAATAATAATAATAATAATAATAATAATAATAATAATAATAATAATAATAATAATAATAATAATAATAATAATTGTTTTACGTCTCACTTTGACTGTTTTCGGAGCGCCGAGGTGCCGGAATTTAGTCCAGCAGGAGTTATTTTTCGTGCCAGTAAATCTAGTAACACGAGGCTGACGTATTTGAACACCTTCAAATACAACCGGACTGTGTAAGGATCGAACCTGCCACGCTGGGGTCAGAAGTCCAGCGTATCAACTGTCTGAGCCATTCAACCAAGCTTCGAGTTGTAGATTGTCTTTCGTTTTCTCAGAGTTCATGAGCCTTACGATTCTTCTGTGGATACACTCGTTTCTCTTTCCATTAATGGAAATTCTTTGTCTCCCCCTCTAGGTGGAGTCTGACGTTTAGCGCGATCGGCAAGAAAAAATTTACTAAAGCTGCTCGAAAATGATCTGTTGATATGCCAACGATAACAGCGATTCCAGCGCCACGTGGGTTGGCTTGCTCTCGGTCGCTTTTGTGATACCCAACGCTAAGCCCAATAAACGACCGGAAGAAGTAGCTTTTGTGATATTACTCGGAGTGGTAATGTGTTAGCTGTGTTTGTTTTCTGAATATTATTTTCGTATTAGTTTATTTTCTTTTTGTAAGTTAGTCAGTGGCTAGCTGTACAGTTCTACCCCGTATTTAATATGCGCATTTCTTTCTCTCTTAATCTGCTTACCCTCCAGAGTTGGTTCTTAATAAGCTTAATGTCGAGGGTTCGTTTTTCACCCGGACTCAGCGAGGGATCTCACCTCTACCACCTCAAGGACAGTGTCCTGGAGCGTGAGAAATTGGGTCGGGGGATACAACTGGGGAGGATGATCAGTACCCCGCCCAGGTGGCCTCTCCTGCCATTCCATCCCTCGTACCACTTTTTAAAGTTCGTGGCAGAGCCGGGAATCGAACTCGGGCCTCCAGGGATGGCAGCTAATCACACTAGCCACTACACCATAGAGGCGGACATATGTGCGTTTGTTGAGGTTATTGTCAGAAACTGATGATTTTTTTAGTGATTATGTAATCTCATATTTATCGGCAATGACGTGTTCTGCATTTCAATGCTGGAATTATTAGCACGAGCTTAGGAACCGGTCAAAGTTTAATGAATTTCATTAGGCCTACACGTTTTATTAAACACTCACCCTGCATGAAAGTGTGATATGCCGCAGTTGAAGGTAATTATGACAACGCAGTAGTTACTGCTTTTGTCGCTGAAATATCAGACCGCAACTCTCGTGTGCCCAACTATAAGTCCAAAGATGGCCCACGGTTATATTCCCGGCTAGTCCAGGGATTTCGATTTTGGAATGAGGAATGGAAAGTGATACACCCAGCCTCTTCAGAAGAACCGAGGAACCATCTGCTACGAGAAGCAGTGGATCCGGTCGCGAAAGCTAAGAAATAAATCATGCTCATCACGTGCTTATTCAATATCAGAGTGTCTTCTAGCTGGGTAGCTGTGTTCTTTGTACACCAAAGCTCTGCCGAACTGTTCCACCACGGATTTTTTTTCAATTTTTTGTTGTTGTTCTCAGATTTCGCGACCGAATCCGCTGCCTCCCTTGCAGCCAACTCCTCAGTTGATCTAAAGTGGCTCAGTTCCCTTTCTAGCCCTCAGTCCTAAATAAAATCCCTGAACTGGCCGGGAATATATCCCGGTTCCTCAGCGTAGGAGGCAGCACGTTAACTTCAGACCACGAACCCGGTAATAATAATAATAATAATAATAATAATAATAATAATAATAATAATAATAATAATAATAATAATAATAATTTCGTGTGGCTATTTCTAGCCGAGTGCAGCCCTTGTAAGGCAGACCCGCCGATGAGGGTGGGCGGCATCTGCCATGTGTAGGTAACTGCGTGTTATTGTGGTGGAGGATAGTGTTATGTGTGGTGTGTGAGTTGCAGGGATGTTGGGGACATCACAAACACCCAGTCCCCGGGTCATTGGAATTAACCAATGAAGGTTAAAATCCCCGACCCGGCCGGGAATCGAACCCGGGACCCTCTGAACCGAAGGCCAGTACGCTGACCATTCAACCAACGAGTCGGACATAATAATAATAATAATAATAATAATAATAATAATAATAATAATAATAATAATAATAATAATAATATCTAGTGGGACCGAGCTGCTCTGCAGCATATCTTATAAATACGAGGGTCGAGTCATAAGTCATGGCAACTACTTTTTTTCTCGCGAACAGGAGACAACACGGAAAATCTAAGATATGCATTTGGAAATATAGGGCATTTACTTATGCATAGTGCCTGAAGAGAAATTCTGACTTCAGGAGATTCTAAGACTAAATACAAAAGACAGGTCTCCACTGGTTACAAACCTTCGAAATCATCACCCAGGGTTTCTACTGTGCGTTGCCAACGGTGGGGCGGGCGCTGAATACCATTCTCTGCATGTGTATCGCTAACGTGTGACACCTCTCTCCGAAATGCTGTTACGATGTCCTTTTTGTTAGCAAACCGTTGTCCACCTAATGCTTCCCGCAGCTCTGCATGACATTGGCGTGCATTTCTGCCGCGGAGAACTGCTATTTTATTATACGATCGTTGACCCTGCTTGTTGACTTCCATTTTGTGACGCTCTCACTCATACGCTAAACTTGAGGCATTTTAAGACCCACACTGTTTTTTACATACGCTATCTAGTGGCATCATACGCAAGTACATACCGTACGTCTCCAAATGCACATCTTAGATTTTCCGTGTTGTCTCCTGTTCGCGAGAAAAATAATAATTGCCATGACTTATGACTCGACCTACGTATGTGAGATAACTCGTCATGCCTGTCGCAGTCTTATTGTTCTGCCTGCCCTTTTCGATAGCTTTATGAACATTTAATACCTGTACATAATAATTGATTCTTTCGTAATGTAGTTTATAACACTTCTATCCATACAATATTGCCTGAGCTTCGACCATTCGGCCGTACCTGGAACTTAAGATTTTCAAGTGATCTTGCCCGAGATAGTGCAACATACAATTGGCCATGACTGAAAACGAGTTCGGTAAGTAGACGTCTTCTTTATTCAAGAGTTTGTCCCTGTGCTTTATTAACGGTCTTATAGAAAAATAGTCGACTGATTCTTTCCCGTCTGTACGTACGTAAACTGTTTTCTCTTAGCAACATTTAGATTATTAGGAACGTTCTGCCATCTGTTGAGTATATTCAGAAGCTGGGGGTGGTCAGAGAATCAAAGAGTGTCTAGCAGAGAATAGTATTCTTCCATGATCAGAGGAAGTGTATACTCTCTGGCTTGACAGGTAGTAATCAAACATGGCTGCATGCAATGACATTACTAAGGATGAAGATCACATACATATCAGAATATTAATGAAAGCGCTATTCGCTTTACAACCTGCTAAGTACGGAATGTATTGTGGTTTAGGGTAAGCCTTTGCTTGAAGTTATTGGAGTTATCATTTAATGATTTTATTTTATGATTACTCAAAGTTGGCTGAACTTAGAGACTTGTCAAAGATTCACCAGCAGGTAATTCCGGAGAGAGTAAAATAAAAATGATGGGAATCAGTCCAGTAGAACGGTCGGACAGATTTGCCGAAGCTGCTTCAGAAAATTCTTTTAATATATAGATACTAATAATAATAATAATAATAATAATAATAATAATAATAATAATTGTACCGGTTGGTACACCTAAACGCCACACTTTTGAATTTTCCGCCTTAAAGTACTCCCCTACAGCAGAAGCTCTGAACTTTAAAAACATAATTATCTCAACAGTTTCTCAGAAGATGTCACTGTGTTCATTTCGAACTGCTTTTGTTTACTAATTATCAAGAAGTGTGGACATTCTCTGATAGATGTCTCTACAAAACTATGACCATGCACCCTGGTGCGAAGTGGTAGAACTTTATTTGAAGAAATTTTGTATTCATAAGTTTGTTCTTTACTAAATTTCGTTCTTTCATTTGTGGGTTGGCAATATAAATCTTTTCTTTCCGCCAGTTTAGAAGTTAGCCAATCAATAATTTATGTCATTAATTTTCAGCCAATGGCGTCTTTCTTTACCAATGTCGATGTCTAACTACCCAATAAACGACTGTGGGTGTGTATTAATCATTCATGAAAGGTCTCGAATCTTCCCCGAGAGTATAAAAACTGCTGATTTTCCTGGCTCTCCGCCACTCGTACAACATCTAGCTTAGTGTATGGAAGTATAGCAGGAGGCGGGAAGCGCCTCTTTCATCCGCCAGCAGCTCTTCTACAAGGTAATGGCCTTTTAACATCTTTATTTCTTGCTAGCTCAGCAGTTTACCCCTCGGGGAAGGTCCGAATCCTTTTCAATGTAACCTACCTTTCTAAAATGTAAGTTAGTGCCGGCTTATGTAAAAGTTTCTTATTACTTTAACTGTAAATCGGGGATAGAGAGTGATTTACCCTCTCGAGCTCCCCTTCATTTTGAGTTGAGGTGACTACGTTTTCATAACCGATTTTCTTCTCTTAATGTATTAAAACTTTCTTATATGAGTCACCTCCCTAGTTTGGGAATAGCCCCTGTGTCATCGGCCTAGTGCCCCTTAAGTTCTATAAGGTTTCTTGTAGGAGCGGAAGCTACGCCTCCATTCATATTGGTATTTTGGGCCATTTAATTAACCTATTATTTTCCTTTTAAGGCCCTGTAAGTTGGGTACGAGATACCCCTGTTTAATTCTTGTAAGTTGCGCCTCGATGGCAAGTAATTGTAAAGCATTGCATTGCCTTTAATATGCTTGAAAGATTGAGAGCGGGTCAGCTCTTCATGGTGTTTTGAAAGGTGCCTCTAGGAGGCTTGACATTACTAGGTGGGAGCAAGTGCTCCATGTAATTAGGGGTTTTCTGCCCGTTGGTAAATTGTGGTTGTGAGCTGAGGGCTGAGGAATTATATATTTGGGACTCGAAGCCCAGAATTTGTAAAGATCGCTTAACTTGTGCTATCGTTTGTACCTGATTTTTCATTGTTATTTCACGTAGTGAAAATTTGCTAAATCTTGTTGTCTCTTGAAAATATAACCTTCATTGAAATTTTAATTCATTTTCTGGACTTGTAGTTAGACCCATTCCAGCCCGCACCTTCTTTCACCTCTGCATTCCACCGATAACTCCGTAACAATAATAATCATAATCATACTCACACAGTGGATTACAAGTAGGTAACTGCAATAAACTGACAAGTATCAACAGAACTTGTCAGCACCCGTGTTGTTTATTACTTAGCCGGTCTGTCCGTCATCTCGAGGTATGGTCTCCGGCAAAATCTCTTCTATTGTTTAGTCTGACACCTCAATCATAAATATGGCCAGTAAAACCACAAAGTCTTCCAGAAAAAAATTTCTGACAGGATAATGGAATAACTCCAGAAATGTAGTGACCTACGAACTTAGTACAGGTTGATTTTTCCCTGTAATGACGTCACCGATTGACTCAGCGCTCAATCTTAACGCAAACACTACTGCTGTTAGCTATAGTTCATGTCAGGGCAGAGGTTATATTCGTCATCTCTACACCTGTTCAGGGAGATCTGGAAAAAAATACATTCAGGTTAGTAGAAATGGCTTTGTACGACAGGCCGGCTAACATTTCACCTCGCCTCAATTTGGAATATTTAGTCAAACCCAGGGCACGCTAAAACATGTCTGAGAAGGTTTTTGAATTTTCTTTAAATAGTGAATTCAGTGAACACATGCAACGACGTCTCATTGTCTATAGCGAGTGTTAAGCCAAAAATGGGTGCCTCACTTGATTCGTCCGTAGTTTATAAATACAGAACTTTAGTCGAAAATTGAATTCAGTGTGTACGAACTTTTACGTCCGTCTCTGCGGTGTAGTGGTTAGTGTGATTAGCTGCCATCCCCGGAGACCCGGGTTCGTCTGCCGGCTTTGCCACGAAATTTGAAAAGTGGTACGAGGGCTGGAACGGCGTCCACTCAGCCTCGGGAGGTCAAATGAGTAGAGGTGGGTTCGATTCCGATCTCAGCTGTCCTGGAAGTGGTTTTCCGTGGTTTCCCACTTCTCCTCCAGGCAAATGCTGGGATGATACCTCACTTAATGCCACGGCCGATTCCTTCCCTCTTCCTTGTCTATCCCTTCCAATCTTCTCGCTGTTAAGCATAGCAGGTGAGGCAACCTGGGCGAAGTACTGGTCACACTCCCCAGTTGTATCCCCGACCCAGAGTCCGAAGCTCCAGGACACTGCCCTTTAGGCGGTAGAGGTGGGATCCCTCAATGAGTCCGAGGGATAAACCGACCCTGGAGGGTAAACATATAAAGAAGAAGAAGAACTTTTACATTCCGGTGAGACAATCCTGTTTCAAACATATAGCTTATATTTTTTGTGGGATTAAAGTATCTTTAAAGTCCAAATTAATGTTCAATGTCAAAAGTTTGGAGATATTAAGAAAGTCATGACATATAATTTCTCAATAAATGTAGTTTCATTGAAGCGATTCCATTAGTTAGCAGTAGACGTGGGTGTTTCTTATCAGAGTACACAGTAAAACGGCATTAATCTGGATTAATTGGAGGCGTTGGTGACCGACAAGTTAATTAAAGAGCATTAGTTATAACGTACAGTAATCTCCATAATCCGCTTCGCGTACTAGTTTGTAAGGTGTGGACTTGAATTCTGTTTTGTTTTTGTAATGATCAAAATTTCCGTTCACATAAGGAAACAAATTACAACTGACAGCTCTCTTGCTGATAAATCCACAGTTCTAGACCTTCAGGCAAAACATCCTGAGGATATGAACCACAAAATTTACGTAACTAAAATATAATAAGTTATGAGAATATATTCTTTATGTATTCTTAAAAATTACAATCCTTTTTCTAATCATCATTATCTGCTCGATTAGATTAATAGTTTGCCTTTTTCTACCACTACGAGCGCTAATGTGAGTCTATGAAGAGTTTCACTAAAGCCCTTATAACAACATTCGGTGTGGATATTTTTCAAAATTCAAGAAACGACTGAGAGTATTGAACCAAGGAACACATTACAGCAATAATTATGCAAATAAGTTAATTTGGCTAGTATTTGAATTTTAAAAACGAGTAAAGAAACAGGAGATTTTAGGCGGCTTTTCCTGAAATTCATTTAGACCGGAAGTGATTTTCGAAAGTTGATTTTTTAAGTTTGATATAGCTATCCTACGCTCACAATTTCAAACATTTCAGGGCATTTTAACCCTTCAACTTTCGGCACAATTGAGGAAATTCATTACCCTCGCGTTGTAGGGAGCAACGCGTCCGCCTGTCACCTGGCGGCCGCGGGCTCGATTCCGGGCCGGGTCAGGGGTTTTTAATTTAATGATTAATATCCCTGACCTGGGGACTGGGTGTTTATGACATCCTTAATCTCTCTTTGCTCACAAACAACATTCCACACTACCACCGTTCCAATTACAAGCAGGTTCGCACAATATGGTGCCAGTAGGGGCAAAAGATCCACGTGGGTCGACGCCCCGAACAAATAGCACTTTTATATTTTTTTAAATGGGGACCCCTCTTTTCTTTGCTAAGAAATTTTTTAGTAACAAAGGGTAGGCTACTTCACTTTATAAAAATACAATCTGCACTATTATGTTTATTCTAGTGGTTTGTACATTTTCTTAACTGAAGTGCGTAATTCTGAGTTATTACCTTAAATTTTACTTGTACTTTATTAAATGAAGTGTCCATAAATTAACCTCTTCGAATATATATATATATATATTGTACCAGAAAAAGAATTTCTGTCTTTGGGGCCTCTGACACTACCTTGAAGAGCATGGAATATTTCTAAGGGGGTGTACGTAAGCATTGGAGTTGGTACAGAGAGAGGTATTAGTTCATTGAATTTATATTCCTTTGAAAACTTGGTTTTATTGTTCACTGGAAACAAATTCATATCAGCTTTTGTGCAAGTTGTCTTGAAACGTTGTAGCAGACTGGAATCTTCGGACTCCGGAATGGTTACTGGACACGGTCTGGACAGGAACCACGCCCGTCCTGGATGTGAAGTTCTCGACGTTCTAGAATTTATCGAATTTCTGGAGGATCTGAAACTTCTCGAATTTCTAGGTGTACACGTTGCGTGGTTCGATCTCACACGAAATACTGAGAGGTGAGGTGTGACACGCACACAATTCCCCGTATGGTATTCAACTCACTTATAGCACTATTAAATAAATTAACATTGACCTTTAAATACTGCATTCATTCAATGAAAGAGGGATGTCAAAGGTTAATGAAACTGACACTCGAATCTTGACTCAAACACCTATTTGAATCACAAAGTTTCATAAATTATAACTTGAAAGTAAAATAATTAAAATGAATATCTGACCACATGCTACATGTCAGCCGAATTGGTGCTTAGGAAGATTATGTATAATTTACAATGTCTAGTTCACGACGCAAGTCCGCTAATATTGGCATGACAGACTAGTATGTTCTATTAGATCACTAACCTTTATCATAACAGTTCCTAACTTGCTGTCTTCGTCAAATTTATAATCAGAACACAATGTTGAGCACAATATTCACAGTTCGTGTAAGTTCAGAACATGTTAGCATGTTCGTGATAAATTGAGCAAATTTAACGGCACTCGGAAATGTCCTATACTGTCTGTAAATAATTGTCAAAATTACGTGCACTTGAAGACAATTCAGCAAAGTCTTTAAATAATTATGAAAATTAAACTGCACTCGAAGAGAGTCTGACACTTTCCGTGGAAAATTATTATGAAGTAGAAATTATAAGTTCAAATATGGCACTGAAAAATTCTATGTTCTCTCGGAACTTCACGAGAGGAAAGCATAAATTCAAATATTGCATTAGTACTCTATGTTTCCACAGTCTGTTACAAAGACACAAGTACAAACACAAGTTCAAATGTGGTACTCGGAAATATTCTATGTTCCCACTGTTGTTACGAAACACAAGTTCAAATGTGACACGCGGAAATATTCTAAGTTCCCACAGTTTGTTAAGAAATACAAGTTCAAACGTGGCACTTGAAAAGTTACAACACTCACAAGAAAATTCTATGTTCCTTCAGTTTGTTACAGAAACTCAAGTCCTAATATGGCACTTAAAGAAAAATACTAAGTTCCGCCTCCACTTGAACCGAGCACTAGAGATGCAGAGTATCGTCCGGACATAGGTTTGGTCTGTCGCACTTTGCAGAGCTCCATCCGTCGCCCGTATCGCAGAGAAGGTGGCGTATTATTGACTCTGTAGCCTGGATCGCCCTACTTTTATACCTGGAGCCGACGAAGCATCTCGAAACGTGGATATTATCCATCTCAATAACTCTTAAAGTACATGGTAGATTTGCTCGAGTATTTGGTAATTTGCATCTGTTATGATGGCCCCTACGTTGGCGGTGCAAAAATAACAATATATTAACTCCAAATAGACTTTAGACATGGGTCAGAACATTACCATATATGGTCACGCCTTGCTGCGTGAAGCCAGCTCGAGGCGGTTACGTCACGGCTGTGTACGTCAGCGAGTTCAGCGGGCTTGCTTATCTTCCACCTTGCGCGAAGTTTAACACTAATGTTTCAAACTTGCTTTCACGTAGCGGTGTTTCCGGTACAATATCATATTTTCTATAAACATTATAGCCTATATAATCCTGGTTTTCGAGTAAATTGGCATCCTCTTCGGTCCCGAGAGGGCCGGATTACTGACATTGCACTATACATTCAAACTATGTTGTGCTTAGGAAGAAAAGTAACCTGCGTCGATTAAAAAATCAAAATTTGGCTAACTGTGATAGGATAAAACCTAAGGCTATCTTTTTCTCCTCTTCCCAGAACCTCATAATTTTTCTTTTTAAAGGAGAGGATATCTTATACCACTCAAGAGAAAGTATCTGGAATCGCTATGCAGGTGAGCACGAGGGGAATAGACATCATAACTTTCAAAGCCGATTCAAATGTAGGGATCTGTCGCGATTTTACGAAATCACTTATATGCTACAAGCAATGTAACATTGTCCTTAATCTCTTGTACTATTTTCCAGTGTTTTATCAGCAATTGTATTTTGTGTCTGTTATTCTTTGTCTCTGTGACACCCTTGATAATTTTCAGTAAGCTAATAAAATCTGTTCCTAGGATATTATAATCGTACATTTTTTTGCCTACATCTTAGTGGTTTAATTTGGAATGTCTCATGGTTGTGAATTTGGCTTCCGAACTCCTATCTGTTGTTTATCACATCTGATGTAATTCTAATTTCCTCAGCATCCCCCTTGACCTCTTCCACCCACTTTCATCCCACGAAGGACTTAGTAGGTTTTCGTCCATTCCCACTAGATATCCATAGAATTTCAACATTTATTTCCGCAACTATACATTGAAATAGACATGATACTGTATAGGCTTTTCGGCTTCAGCCGTGTCTAGTAGTACGGGTCGTAAAAGCATCAATGGCAACATATACATTGAAATATTCGGTGTGTTCTTTCATTTCTTTAATAACCCATCTGTATCTCCCAGTGATCTTTCCTTTTTCTCGATTTCCTGCAATTTCCTTTCTTACTCAGTGTTAGATATTCCAAGTCATACAGACCCTCTGGTTTTACTACTGTGTTGTAGTGTCTGAATTTAGCCGTGTAGGATATTGCTCACTTGTTGTCCCTGTAAGCCAATTCATGTTTTCTACCTTTTGCCTTATTTGGCTCTTTATCCAGCACATTTGGCTGTATCCATTCCTTGATATATATTTCAACTTCTCAATTCTTCTCCTGGTTTCGTGTCTCACGCTCCCTCGTGTCTGTGTACTATGTCTTCTCACAAGGGACATGAAGACGATTTCTCTCAACGATTTCATGACGACTATCCAGTATCCTTTGGGCATCTTCTCGGTTATTCGATAAGATGTTAAGATCATCAGCAAGAGCTAAATATTTAACTTTCAGGTTTAGTCCTTTCCTCCCAAGATGTATTGCCTTCATTCCTTCAACTTCCAAAGATTTCTCCTATGTTCTAATGATTTCCTTCAGAACTATGTTGAAGAGGATCGGACCATATATTTTTCCGAAGAACTTCACTTTCTAGATCGTGTCTGTGAGAGAGTGCTGATATTTATAGTAAAGCAAATATGAAATACTGTGTAAGAGACAGTCAAGTGAAAACCGAGTCTCCTGCCAAAATGTTTACCTCATACCTGAAAAGTAATCACTAGGACTGTTGATAATTATTCCATTGGGTGATTGAAGCGGCCAATCCAATTCTTAGCTTCCTCTGTGGATCAGTGGTAGAGTGTCAGCCTCTGGATCCCAAGATAGCGGGTTCAAACCCGGCAGAGGTAGTCGGACTTTTGAAGGGTGGGAGGAAGTCTATTCAGTACCCCATGTCGTATGATGTCGGCGTGTAAAAGATATCTGGTGACACGTTTGGTGTTTACCCGACAAAATTCATTAAATCTCAGCCATAGACGCCCAAGAGAGTTTTTGTTTACTCTGCTATCTAAAAGGCCTAGAGTAAAAGGGAACGTCCTAATTGACGAACAGACAGCCAGATGGCGTCAAATGAAAATACATGCACACGATAGCTGAGGCCATACGATTATTATTTTTTATTATAATTATTAATCCAATTATTGAGAAAACTGGCCAGCTGTCGATAGAACAACACCTGTACCCAGTAGCACACGTCGTCGTCCAATCCAAAACAATGTCGACGAATGTCAGCTCGAACATGGGGTCATAATTAATCAATCCAGTGCTATGGAGATATGCTGCAAAGACCGAGGTGCGCTAGAAACTCAAAACATCCGAACAGAATTATCCCCCTTAATGATAATACCCGCCCCCACACTGCCGGTTCTATTTCAGAGATGTCAGTGGGAAACTCGTCAGCAACCTCCCCACAGTCCAGATTTCCCCTCATGCGGTTTTCACATCTTTGGAATGATGAAGAATAACAGTCGTCCACATCAATTTGAATCAGACAACGAGGTGTGTGCCTGGGTACTAACGAGCTTACGACGATAACTCGTCAGCCTTTTGAAGCCGGAAATTGATCGTTTATACCCTGTGGAGCAAATTCATTAACAATTCTGGTGATGAATTTTGAAGTATGAAATATTCTCTTTCTCTACTTTTCTGCCAGATGACCCGTTTCATTTGACTGCACCTTATAATTCTATCCGGAAGAAATAAAGTACCCACATTTTAATGAATTTATTTCTTCTCTGTAATCTGAAGAACGCTATGAACTTCATTCGTCTGTATATTAACATTATTATATCATACTAGCCGCTGTGCCAGTCCCTGAGGGGGCACTCACACAGCATGTGCAAAGTTATCTAACTCCCCAGCTACTCTCCGCCAATATTTAGGCAGGCGGATTTACTCGAGACACAGCAGTAATCCCATCTGTCGGAGATGAGGGGCAGCAGAAGAGAAAAATCACATCACAACAATGGCCAATGGTATGTTATTGTTGCTCTCTTAGTGAGATTTAGATATTGTAGCCTAGTTTTCTTCCGACTCCGTGATATTAGGGCATCTAATGTAAAGGGAATCCTTCCTTCTTTCATGAAACCCTCTTGTCTTATTCATCAAGCGATCGTTCTCCGAAATTTCCTCAATTTTTATAATCATATTCACAATTTTCTTGTCGGTATGGACCGATGGCCACGCGTATTTACACCGCAAGACAATCACGACAAGAGCCACCGCCAGTCAACAGGATTGAACAGTATTTCCATATTAGCAATGCTCCACAGTCTAGTCTAAGCAAGTGACAGGTAGGGACGTGTGGAGTAGCGAGTGCGGAGGGTCATGGTCGGAGTGGAGCAGTACTGGGCGGCTATCGGGAGCTGGATGTGCAGATGGAAGAAGACCGCAGAGTGGACGGCAAGAAAGGAGGTGAAGGGGAAGACGGGTGAGGTGCTACTGGTGGTGGCGGTAATAGCTGTGCTTCTGGTGATCGGGGGGGTTGGATTTGAACCCAGGCCCGAGCGCCAGCGGAAACATGAGTTGAGAAGATGTGAAGAAGATTCGGGAGGTAGTGATATAAGTGGTAAAAGAACTCTGCCCTACTGATATTAGCAATGCTCGATATTGATATGGACTAAGCAGCGGAAGGCAAAATTCTTCAATTCCATTAGTCGGTACGGTAAAACTGTTTACGACATAAATGTTCGAAAGTCGTATTTCCTATAACTTTCCTTATGTAGTACTTTCTGATAGGACCAATAAATAGGTATTTCAAAAATAAATTTTAGCCGTCTTCCCCTAAATTACCATTTCATCCAGCGCCAATAACATTATTTACAGCCTACACTGTGGTGCATTATGCTCTGACTTACACACCGATTTTTATTCAATTCTGTTCACCCATTTTCTCGTGGTTTGGCGTTGACATGAACTTAGCATCAAAAATCGAAATTCATGAATATCTCTTATCATAGCCGGTACTTCTAAATTTATAAAACATAAATGATCGGACATTTAATTGTATATAACTTTAGTTATACAGTATTCATCGATAGGACCACTAATAACATAAATATGTGTGAATTACATTTTAGGCCTTCCCCTAACTGTTATTTCACTCAGCGCGAAAGAAGTGATTTACAACCTAGATTTTAGTTCCTCGCAACTCGACTTTACGTACCGGTTTTCAGTGCATTCTCTTCAGCCATTTTCTCGTGATGCGCGTAGATACATACATACAGACATACAGACGAGAGACAGACATAGCGGAGAGTTAAAAAGTGCATTTTCTCGTTATTGTGGATACGACCGATACAGGAATACCATTATTTTTAAATTGTGAGAAATTTACAGACATAACTATTATTTTATATATATATCCTTCCATTATAAATATCCGCTTATAGTTAAAGATCTTTCTTCATATTTTTTGAGATTTATATGTATTGATATATGTTGAGAAAACATTAACTCAAATTAGGAAAATCATCGATAACGGAAGAACTGATGACTGTCCAGATGGCATAATCTATGCTCCATACAATTTCCGAAGCTTAGATCTTAAACGAGCAAAGTGAGAATCTCCTGTACTAAACTTTAATATCTGCAGTCGTCTTCTTCGTGTTAGAGACGATCACCTTCACTCTATCAGAGACTTGCGGGCAGAAAAGGTCTGCATTAGATAAGTTAGATATTGATGTTGACTGATCGGCGAATTCGTAAACTACTGTGGGAACAAAGCTTCCACACTTGGACACTACACTCTTTAGGACGGAATTTTATACCGATCACCTTAAATCAAACTTCTGGATAAGTAACCGGAAAAGACTATCAAACTCTGAATGGGACAAAAGATCAAAATGTCGTGCAACATCTCGACGGTTCGAGCAGTTTCTGGTAGATAATAATAAATAATGTTATTTGCATTACGTCCCACTAACTACTTTTACGGTTTTCGGAGACGCCGAGGTTCCGGAATTTTGTCCCGCAGGAGTTCGTTTACGTGCCAGTAAATCTACCGACACGGGGCTGACGTATTTGAGCACCTTCAAATACCCCTGGACTGAGCCAAGATCGAAACTGCCAAGTTGGGGTCAGAAGGTCAGCGCCTCAACGTCTGAGATGTCCTCTCACAATCCGATGCCGTCATCCAGACCGTGAAACTCTTGGCCATGTGTTAGTATAATGTCGCAAAGGAGAATTGCTAAGGAACACCCGGCATCACCGAGTGAAAACAACCTTAGCCTCTGTACTGAGAGATTTGATGTGGAGGGTTTATGAAGAATTACACTGTATATCTTCCACGGAGTCCAACAGAAGAACAGATTTTATTGCCATTCGCCAGCAAACTGGAACAACTGCTATTCTTGATCCAGCCATCCGGTTCCAAAGAGACTTATTCCAGGTTAAGGAAGATGACCTGTAAATGAAGAGCATTTATGAAACATTCATGTCATAATCTAAGTTGGAGAGACATAACATTCGTCCAGAAAACTGGTCCGTAATGTGTCTGCTATTTGTAACACTAGCCAACATGATTTTGCAGTGACATAGAAGATATGTAATTCTTATGGAAATCGCTGCCCTGATTCCGAAAATGATGCTATTTTTTTCCTATCACGTCTACTTTTGACGCAATTCGGTGTTTTAGTATCTGCATGAATTCGTAAGATGTAATGTTGAGAGATGTTCTCGCGCAACGTTTTTAGAATACAATTACGTGATTTGATTTGTTATTGTTTGCATTTTATTATAGGTTTATTGCTGTCTAAATTTTCATTTTGTAGTTGGGGATTTCCTGGTAAATTCATAACAAACTCCCCCAGATACGCAATAGACCGCGAGGTATGTAGGATTGAAGATAAGACAGTTGAGAGTTTGTCTTTCATTTTAGACCACTTGAATAAACAGACTATTAAAAGCCCCAGCCCTTATGCAATGTTTATGATGGACTCATAAAACAGTTTCCTTTCAAAGATAACAGTCCGAAAGTATTATACTCAAGAAGATGAACTTGATTTTGTACGGATGTTTGAAATCTTCTACGTCGATTGGGAGAGAAAGAGTGTGATCCTAGTAACTGGCGTGTTTTTATTGACTCTTCCAAAATAAGTTTAAAGGCTGTTTTGCTTCATAATACAAATGTTCTGGCATCCGTCCACTTGCACACTCCACAAAAATGTCTGAAACATACGAGACCTTAAAGTTGGTGCTTGAAAAAATTAAATATCATGAACATGGGTGGCAAATTTGCGGTTATTTGAAGATCATTGGAGTGTTGCTGGGACAACAAAAAGGCTATACAAAATGTCCCTGTTTCCTATGTAATTGGGATAGCAGGTCACGGGATAAACATTGGGATACAGTGAATTGGACAGAAAGGAAACAACTACAACCAGAATCCAAAAATGTCTTGAATGTAAGTCTCATTGACCGTGAAAAAATTCTACTTCCACCCTTGTACATCAAATTTGGATTGATGAAACTGTATGTCTAGGCATTAGATAAAAGTAGCCAATGCTTCCAATATTTATCCAATAAATTTTTTTCCTCATTATTAGATGAAAAAATCAAAGAAGGCGTATTTGATGGACCACAGATTCGTAAACAGATGAAGGATAAAATGTTCACAGACACGATGACCAAAATTGGGAAAGAGGCATGGAACGCATTCAAAGATGTAGTGACTAAATTCCTTGGCAACATTATGGACCCTCAATACAAAGAAATTGTAAGGAAAATGTTGGTAAAGTTTAAGGAACTCGGTTGTAATATGAGCCTTAAGCTTCATTTCTTAGCTTTGCATCTGGATTATTTCCCTCTAAATTTAGGAGCTGTCAGTGAAGAACAAGGTGAAAGGTTTCACCAGGATCTCAAAGATGCAGAACGACGCTATCAGGGACGTTGGGATGTGAATATGATGGCCGATTACTGTTGGTCGATTGCACGAGACGACCCTTCTAGAGATTATTCAAGAACTTCAAAAACCCGGAAATTCCACGGAAAATTGGAAAAGACGGAGGTGTGAATCTAACCTGCACATAATGTAAGTAACAAAACTATGTATGTTTAACCATGTCATTTTTATTCAAGGTACGGTTATATTAATTTAAAAGCAACTGTACAGTCGAAACTAAATAGGCGCTATATGCTTTAGTTTCACGAATTTCAATATACATTAAAAATACATACTCTCTACTTGCTTACAAAGCAGCATTTATGTGTATTCAATGCATGCAAAATATGATTACGTTTTGCAAGCTGAAATTTACATTAATACATCAAATTTAATTAATACTAAGTGTACCGGGCGGTACACCTCCACGCCGCTAATTTAAAATGTGCGCCAGTTGAAACTCCTCTGCTGGAGGAAGTCTGAACTTTATCTACCGTATTAATTTTCTACTTTCTCAGAAGATGTCACTACCTGGAAATTTTGGAGTTTTTGAACTGTGTCATTTTCGACGTATTTTTGTTTTGCTTGTAGTAAGAAGTGTGAACTTTCTCTTCTAGAGGACACTACTGAAGATCAACAATAGTGCACCCTAGTGCGGAGTGAAAGAACTGTTTTTTTGGAGAAAATTTAATTTCAAAAGTTTGTTCTTTGCTAAATTTCTTTCAGTCATTGTTTAAGTTGGCAATATTAACCCTTTCTTTCCCCCTTGTTTTGAATTTAGCCAATCCCGAATTTCTTAAATTAATTTTCCACCAATAATGTGTTTCTTCTTCATCTTGTGTAGGGGTTTTCGTTATCCACCAATAAAAAGATTGTGGGCGGGTGTTTTCCTTCCTGAAACGCCTCGAACTTTCCGCGAGAGTATATAAACTGCTGATTTGAGGGTCTCTGCGCCACTTCTGTTCCATCTTTCAGTGTGTAAAGTGCATAGCAGGGGGCGGGAAGCGCCTCTTTCTTCGGCAGCGGTCAACAACAAGGTAATGGCCGATTAATAACTTCTTTCTTTGCTAGCTCAGCAGTTTAACTCTCGGGGCGGGTCCGAAGTTTTTCCATAATGTAACCTTCCTTAAAATGTATCTATTCTATCTTTAAACTGCATATCAGGATAGAGAGTGCTTAACCCTCTCGAGCTCCCAATCATATTGTTTTGAGGTGAACTTATTTGTCTCAACCTATTCTTCGTTAACGTAAAGCAAATTGTTCTTTTCTAAAGTCACCTCTGTAGTATGGGATTAGCCCTTGCATTAGAGGCCTAGAGCCAGATTAGGTTTTAAAAACAAATGCATTAGGAGTGCAGATCGCCTCCTCTCTAATTATTTTAGAGGTCATGAAATTAACCTTCTTCTCATTTAACAGACCTCAGTAGGTTGGGTATTTTACCCCTGTGTATATGTCCTGAAAGGACAGCTTGAAAGTGGAATTAGGTGGGGCCTTTGACAGGCCTGAATTTTGAGAGCAAGTTGCTCTTTTTCTGGAAATTTTGTTTTCTGCGCGCCTCAAGGAGGCCTTACTGTGTATTTTGGAGCAAGTGCTCCTAGGCATGAATGGGGTTTTCTGCCCCTCTGTTGAAACTTGTGTTTGGGGTAAAACTGGGCTAATTGCTCAAGAAGTGTGAGGCTGGGGCTCGAAGCCCAAATCCTGTAAATATTGTAATTGTATTTTTATTGCCTTGGTACTCTGTACCTGCCATGATTGTTATTTCTTTATTTGGAAAAGAAAATATAACCTTGTTAATTTTACATGCACTATAATTTCGTAGCTCGAGACCCGTTCACACCCGCACCTTCTTTCACGCATAACTACCACAAAAACACGGTAACAAGTGGTAGCAGAGCGTGGTTGAATGGGTCTCAATTTAGCCCCTTTTGACGGCTAAGCATTGCTTTGATTCAAACTCTAACAATTTTCTCAGTTGCTGGAATTTTCTGATTTTTTAAAATTGTTCTGTCATCATGCCCGGCCCTCGCGATGTTCTCCATCTTAACTATTTGCGCAAGGAGGAGTTGATCTATGAGTTAACTATCAGAAATGTGCAATCTGGAGGCACGGTTGCGATAGACACCAACAAGCTTAGAGAGTCCCTTGATTTGCCCATTTCCATCCCCAATTTGGGAGAGAAAGAAATTGACGACTCTCTTTCCACGATCACCGAGAATACTACTGGGCTAGCATCGGTAGTTAGTTTTTTTGACGAAAATGATCCTTCTCCTAATCAAATTAAGCGTGTGCAAGCCAGGCTATATCATTTTTCAAATAGAGTTAACGATCTGTTGTCTCTGAAGTTGAATGACGTTCAGAGGAAGGAAGCTAGTACGTTGCTTGAAAGTATTTGTGAATTATCTAGCAAGGTCACTCAATTGTTAACTGGGGAAGTTCCTGCCAAAATTGATCAACCCACCACGATGAATGTAGGTAGCGAGGAAGAGCCTCCTAAGGGAGAAGCCAATAGGATAACCGTTGCCGCTCAAACTATCTCTGCCCCATTGGACAACGAGTCTGAACGCCGTGCATCGTTGAGTAATATACGTCCTGAATTAACTTCCTTGCCATTGAAACCTTTACCTACTATGTCACCCGGGTTTAGCAGCTTGCCTCATCCATTGGCAATGTTGCTCAGAGGTATCTCTAAGTTTTCCGTTAATACCACCAGTGACGTAATTTCATTTTTAAGATTTTTAGTTGAATTTCAGGATCATGCTCTTGTGTTTTCTCTTTCTCCATGTCAAATTTTGCAAATTATCTATCCCTATGCAATAGGTATTCTCTCAGACAAAATAGTTAGAGCCATTGCCGAGCAATCATCGATTGAAGACTTCCACGCCCACTTGCTAGCTAACTTCATCCCGGCCAGGGCAAGGCCCTCCCTTATTCAGAAGTACTATTATCGGGTACAGTGCTTGGAAGAAAACTTGGCAGATTTCATCCAAGATATTAAGTTCTATACTAGGGCGTTTGCTCTTCACTTCCCTGAGGATCAGATTGTACAAGCTATTGTGGAAGGAATTTCACCATCCTATAGGTCATATTTGTGTTTCGCGGCGTGCCCGCAAACCTTCTCGGAACTTGAAGCATTGGCCGTCTCAGCGGAAGGAGTTAGATACGCCGACTCTTTGCGTGTCGCGAAAGAACCCCCTCCCTCTTTTAGTAATCTTCGGCCTCCACCTCGCCGACCAGTCACACCCCGTAAATGTTATGCTTGCGGGTCGCCCGACCATCTGCGCAATAAGTGTCCACTGATCAAGTCGAGTGGGACAAGGAATGGGGCCGGTTCATCACAAGGCTGTTATAAATGTGGGGCTTTCTCACATATCGCCAAAAATTGCCCAAATTCAAATAGCACCCCCTCCTGCTCAACTTCTGGTGCAAACTCCACCAATGCCAATAATAAAAAATGACTAGTGGCTTAGGCTGAGTCGACTAATCCCTCTTCCCGAGGCTCAGCCCCTGGTAAACAGGTCGAAAATTCAGGGAATGTTCTATCTTCAAATTCATCTTTCGAATGCCCCAAAGAATGTCTTAGGATTGCGGCGGATACCCCCGCACCTGTTCCTTTTCTTAAGATTGGGTTAAATAACGAGCCTATAACAGCTCTATTAGATTCAGGCAGTGTTTGTTCAATTATTTCGGACCAATGGTATTCAAAATTGAAATCTGTTTGTAAACTACCTGACTATGTCTCATCTCCTGTTCAATATGTTTCGGCTAATTCATCTCCATTGGAAATCCTAGGTTCTGTAAATGTCAAAATTCGTATTTTTAAATTTACATGGAAAATCAAATTGTTTGTGGCTAAGCACTTGTCTTGCCCCATTATATTGGGAGCTGACTTCATTTCTTACACTGGTCTTGTGCACGATCTCCAGAGTAAGTCGTGCACATTCAAATTTGCGTCTAATTGTAAAATTCCCTTGTTAAAGTGTAATTCTGTATCATGTTCATCTATTTCGCCTACCCAGGATGAGATGTTGTTAGACCTTAGACATCTACCTGAGGAGCAGGCTGATAGTATTCGTAAATTATGTCAGTCATTTCCAGAGGTGTTCTCTGATACTCTTGGTGTTACTGACCTTATTGAATACAAAATTGAGGTCACGGATTCGATTCCTGTCCGTTTTCCACCTTATAGGCTATCTCCACCTAAAATGAAGGCATTGAAAGAAATCATCGATCAAATGTTGAAGGATGGTATTATTAGGCCCTCTAAGTCGGCGTATTCTTCGCCTATTTTTCTAGTCCCGAAACCCCAAGGAGGCTTCAAGCCTGTCATTGATTATAGGGCTCTCAATCGGAAGGTGGTGTTGCAATCTGTGCCCCTTCCTGACCTTCATTCTTGTTTTTCATGGTTTCGTAAGGCCAAGTTCTTTACTATCTTGGACTTGAATCAGGCCTATAATCAAATTCCCCTTGCCGAAGAGTCTAAACATCTTACAGCGTTTGCCACGGACTGGAACTTATAAGAATAAAACCGCGTGCCGTTCGGGCTCCCCACGGGAGCAGCTATACTCATTAGGCTGCTAGATAGGGTCTTCTCCGACATCAAATTTGAGTACTTGTATCACTACTTGGATGATGTCGTCGTATTTTCGGAGACCTTTGAAGAACATCTAGATCATCTGCGAGAAGTTCTCAATCGCCTTCGTAAGGCTGGGTTAACTGTCAAGTTGTCCAAGGTGGCCTTTGCTAAGCCCTCTATGTCATTCCTAGGGCATATTGTGTCACCTGATGGTGTTGCCGCCGATCATTCCAGAACACAGGCCATCCGTGATTTTAAACCTCCCAAGGACGTTAAAGGTATCGCCAGGTTCATTGGTATGGTCAATTTCTTCAGGAAGTTTATTCCTAACTTCGCTAATAGAGCGGCGCCCTTAAACCTTCTTCGTAGGAAAGGCATCAAATTCGAGTGGGGAACTTCTCAACAAGCCGCTTTTGAAGATCTTAAATTAGCTCTCTGTAATGCCCCTGTACTTGCTATGCCTGATTTGTCGAAGAAATTCATCGTCCAAACCGACGCGTCGTCGTCAGCAGTAGCTGCAGTCCTTCTTCAAGAGACTGAACTAGGGAGGCGACCCATCGCCTATGCATCTAGGACTCTATTGGCTCAATAAGCCAAGTATTCTATCTATGAGCTCGAAGGGTTGGCAGTCTTATTTGCCTTAGAGAAGTTCCGTCTCTATCTGGAACATATCAAATTCGACCTGGAGACAGATAATCAAGCCTTGAGCTGGGTCTTAGGTAGGCCGCGTCGTACTGGTCGTATAGCCCGTTGGGCCATCCGTATTTCTGCCTTCCAATTCGATGTCCGGCATATCAGAGGTACCGAAAATGTTGTTGCTGATGGACTCAGCCGTATGTTTTCCAACGACGTTGAGAACCATGAACCGGTCGATAGTTCATCTCCTCCCGAGTCCATGCTATCTGATGTTAATGCCATCTTAACAGATGCTCCCATGCTCTTTAGGGATATCGAGAAATACCAACGTGAAGATCCGACGCTGGCTCCGATAATGGAAACCCTTTCTTCTGGGGAACATGTAGTCCCTTATGTTCTGAGGAATGGTGTTTTATGTTGCCCATCGAGGCATGATAAGATGATGAAAGTTGTCGTTCCAGCTGTTCTTGTACCTATGATCTTCAAGTATTATCATGAGACCCCATTAGGAGGGCATCTTGGTATCTTTAAAACTCGTGAAATGTTCATCTGGAAGGGTATGGACGGTGAAATCCGTGAACTAGTAAAAGCTTGTAAATCTTGTTTGCTCAGTAAACCAACCATGTCCACCAAGGTAGGCTTTCTGTCTTCGCATCAAGCGTCGCGCCCCATGGAACGCCTGTATATTGATTATGTAGGACCCTTCCCCCAGTCAAAGGGAAATGCCAACAAGTTCATCTTTGTATGCGTAGATGGTTTCACAAGATTTTCCTGGTTATTTCCGACTAAGCTGGCTACCGCTAAGTCCACCATTACTTGCTTAAATTCTATTTTTGCCTCTTTTGGTCCGTGCCAATATATTGTGTCTGATAATGCTAAGGCGTTCACATCAAATCTTTTTCGTAAATTCTGTTTTGACTTGTCCATCTCTCATGTAACTACTTCTGCTTATTACCCTCAACCATCTCTGGTTGAACGGGTTAACCGTAATCTCAGGTCCGCGCTTATTGCCTATCATCATGAAGATCATTCCAGGTGGGACACGTCCCTGCATTGGTTAGCTTTTGCTTTGAATTCGGCGGTTCATGAATCACATAAATTTACTCCAGCCTCTTTGATGTTCAAGTTTGTTCCCAACACGCCGCTCTCTAACCTCTGGTCCCTGAGTGACATTCTACCTGAGACAATAGATCCGGACAACATTAAAGATCTTTGGAAGAAGGCTAAAGCCAATCTTACAGTGTCTCATGAAAAGGTTAGGGAAAGGTATGATCGTGGACGGAGACCCACCCCTTTGAAGGTAGGTGACCAAGTAATGGTCAAGAATTTTGTTCCCGCGGGCAAGCTTGCCCCCAGATTCCATGGGCCGTGTGTCATTCTCGATTTCCTTACGCCGGTTACGTTGTTATTAAGCAATCCAGCCACCGAGAGGATATTTAGGGTTCACTTGTCGCAGGTGAAACCTGTATAATTTCTGTGTTAACTTGCCTCATATTATCTTGAAAGGAATATGAAGGTTATATATATATATTTTTTTTTTGAGTTTCACTTTTAAGGCTTTCTGCCCCTTCTATAGTATTTTGTTTTATATGTAAGCATTTTTGTGAAACCTGCCCCGAACCGTTAAACTGCCATCCTGTCCTTGCCACGGCCATTACCACGCTCCCGTCTCCTGCTCCACTCTACACAGTGGCTTAATTAATGCCATGGATATCTGCACGCCGCTGGCCCCTCAACCTCTCCACAAATTCTGCCGCCTAGTTTTAATGTTTCAGTGCCCCCGCAGCCGCGCGGCGCCGTGCCGCGACTGGGATAGAGGAAGGGCCCCCTCGAACCCAGCGAGGACGACATGTGCACGGCGAGCCGGAGCTCTCCTCCCGGCCAAGGCTGATGTGCGGCGCACGACCTACTACTTGCCCGCAGCCTGTATATGTTCACCGCGGGCGCGGCGTTCTTCAACACCACTGCTCCCCTCATAGTGCGGGCGAGCGGTATCTCAGGCTACTTGTGGGGACCGAGCGGCCGCCTTTGGACGCAAGCCGCAACGGCCGGTCTGGCCATCCAACTTAATCAACATCAACTACATGGACAGTTACTATCAGCAATTACTATACCTGAGAATTCAACAACAATATCTGGTGGACTTAGAAAATTTTTCCTCGATGTTAAAACTAAAGTTTTCCTTCTCAATTCAACTTCTACAACCTTAAAAACTTAACTTCTCCTGTTACAACAAAAATTTTGAAACTGAATCAAACCACATTAAGAAAATCCTATAAATACTTCTGCAATTAATCTCCATATCAACATTAAAACTTGGACCTTGTTTCCAAACAAATTGCATGTGTCACCCCTGGAGGAACTTTTGGGGGGGGAGGTCTGTACCGGGCGGTACACCTCCACGCCGCCAATTTAAAATGTGCGCCAGTTGAAACTCCTCTGCTGGAGGAAGTCTGAACTTTATCTACCGTATTAATTTTCTACTTTCTCAGAAGATGTCACTACCTAGACATTTTGGGGTTTTTGAACTGTGTCATTTTCGACGTATTTTTGTTTTGCTTGTAGTAAGAAGTGTGAACTTTCTCTTCTAGAGGACACTACTGAAGATCAACAATAGTGCACCCTAGTGCGGAGTGAAAGAACTGTTTTTTTGGAGAAAATTTAATTTCAAAAGTTTGTTCTTTGCTAAATTTCTTTCAGTCATTGTTTAAGTTGGCAATATTAACCCTTTCTTTCCCCTTGTTTTGAATTTAGCCAATCCCGAATTTCTTAAATTAATTTTCCACCAATAATGTGTTTCTTCTTCATCTTGTGTAGGGGTTTTCGTTATCCACCAATAAAAAGATTGTGGGCGGGTGTTTTCCTTCCTGAAACGCCTCGAACTTTCCGCG
The DNA here is from genome assembly GCF_040414725.1 of Anabrus simplex. NCBI lineage: Eukaryota > Metazoa > Arthropoda > Insecta > Orthoptera > Tettigoniidae > Anabrus > Anabrus simplex. The sequence goes on from NC_090268.1 coordinate 194,871,900, forward strand.
AGAGTATATAAACTGCTGATTTGAGGGTCTCTGCTGCGCCACTTCTGTTCCATATTTCAGTGTGTAAAGTACATAGCAGGGGGCGGGAAGCGCCTCTTTCTTCGGCAGCGGTCAACAACAAGGTAATGGCCGATTAATAACTTCATTCCTTGCTAGCTCAGCAGTTTAACTCTCGGGGCGGGTCCGAAGTTTTTCCATAATGTAATCTTCCTTAAAATGTATCTATTCTATCTTTAAACTGCATATCGGGATAGAGAGTGCTTAACCCTCTCGAGCTCCCAATCATATTGTTTTGAGGTGAACTTATTTGTCTCAACCTATTCTTCGTTAACGTAAAGCAAATTGTTCTTTTCTAAAGTCACCTCTGTAGTATGGGATTAGCCCTTGCATTAGTGGCCTAGAGCCAGATTAGGTTTTAAAAACAAATGCATTAGGAGTGCAGATCGCCTCCTCTCTAATTGTTATTTTAGAGGTCATGTATTTAACCTTCTTCTCATTTAATAGACCTCAGTAGGTTGGGTATTTTACCCCTGTGTATATGTCCTTGGAGGACAGCTTGAAGGTGGAATTAGGTGTGGCCTTTGACAGGCCTGAATTTTGAGAGCAAGTTGCTCTTTTCCCGAAAATTTTGTTTTCTGCGTGCCTCAAGGAGGCCTTACTGTGTATTTTGGAGCAATTGCTCCTAGGCATGAATGGGGTTTTCTGCCCCTCTGTTGAAACTTGTGTTTGGGGTAAAACTGGACTAATTGCTCAAGAAGTGTGAGGCTGGGGCTCGAAGCCCAAATCCTGTAAATATTGTAATTGTATTTTTATTGCCTTGGTACTCTGTACCTGCCATGATTGTTATTTCTTTATTTGGAAAAGAAAATATAACCTTGTTAATTTTACATGCACTATAATTTCGTAGCTTGAGACCCGTTCACACCCGCACCTTCTTTCACGCGTAACTACCACAAAAATACGGTAACACTAAGTATCAAAAATTTTACGTAGAAACAAAATAATATTTTGTAAAATTGCCACCAAACCAGACGTGATTCGCCAAAACTAATTTTTTTCTCGAATTCTGCGTTAAGAAATTCATAAAACCCACCTAGTTTCGCTTTTACCGCACAAAAAAAGTTTTATTTTGCAGGCTAGTGTAATCAGAGGCAGTGTTCCTAAGCATACGGGAGAAATGTTGAAAAGCCTTGGAGTCCAGCAGATGAAAAAATGTAGTGGACATTTTAAAAGATTCGGTACTATTTTAAATAATCACGTAATTTATATTACTCCTAAATGATAAATCATTTAGTGTTTACGTTCTTTGCAATAATTTTAATATTTTCGGTTATCTTTGCATAAATATAAGACCTCCCCGGAATAAGGCAGTAAAAAAAACTTTTGAAAAGTGACATTTCAGTGGAAACAGAGTGTATCATCACGCCTCTATGCTATGGTGCCTTCTAATGTCTTACATTTGAACTTCAAGCTGGTTTACAGCCGGCAGAACTTTGTCCTCCGTGGTGTAAGGATGGAACATAGTTAATATGGTGGACAGTGCTTGGGATGGTGCATCAGCAGGTGTAATAGATCATTTAAATAAAGTTCATACATGAAATCACATCTATATATTGAACATTTTCATTATTATTCATGTTATTGTATTATTATACTAATATTATTTGCTATAATTTGTAATCTAAGAGCATGACAGGATTTTTATTCTGTTATATACAAATGTAAGACATACTTAGAGGTTATTATTCCATTGCATCACTTTTAATTAATGCATTATATTTAAAACCAGAGTTATGCAATATTTTAATAGATGAACACATTTGTACAGTTGCATACGCATTTGGTTCAAGTAGTGTATACCAAGAAATAAATCCCGAAAGTAATTTTCCTCTCTCCTGATAAATTACTGATTTACTTATTTGTTCCTGGGAGTTCTTCTATTTTAAAAATTCAAAATTTTTGTGGTCGTTCCCTGTCTCTGAACTGATGTCTTTTGAATATAATACTAATCTTAAACCTGAGCACGGAAAATTTAGAATATTTTTTTCTACTTTGAGGAAATATAATAAATATAAATAGAGAACAGCAACTCGCCTTGCGAGTGTACGCACACGGCATGACAGCTCGAAGACGCCGATAAGATCTTGTGCAAATTACAGAGTGTCTGCCGTCATTAGAGAGACCGACAGACACCCTGGAGGTGCCGCTCATTACTGAGTGATACCATCGTCATTGAGTTTACAAAACAAACCCGTGTTATTCAATGTTGATCTTTCTTGAGTACTAACATAGATATTTGTACTTTTATTCTATTATTTTTTTAGATATGTATCAGTATATAGGATTAAGTAATAAATATATAGTTTAAAGTAACAACACGAGATGTCGGTGTGAACTAAAATGAAATAGGCTGCGTGATACGCTTACCGAATATAAGGATGGGAAAAAAGGAAACTTAACAGGGTAATTCGTAAACTCCGAGGGTAAGTCAAAAAGTCAGTTCCCCTGTTTTGTTGTTCAGGAACAGTGAAACGGAGTTCGTTGAAACTTATGTACTCGACAGTACTCATACCGAAACACGGCACACAAGTACACAGGTCAGTAAAGCGAGTGCACTTCGTTTGCTTCCTGGTCGAAAGTTGCTATTAATTAAACTCCCGGAGAGCACACAATTTGACTTTAATAGCTTTCCTCCATGGTTCTCCATGTCCATATCGGATTATACACATACGACTACCGAAACAAGTTATTGATAATTACACTATGTTAACTGTTCCGAGGTTTCCATGGTTCACAGAGGAATAGGAAACGTCTGTGTTGAATAGCCGGACAAAGCATTACTTAGGCAACGTTTAGTATAACAAATTTGGACATGTTATTTATTTCCATTCTTAAAATTGAGAGTTAGAGAATCTGAATGAATAACATACAATTGAACAGGTTAATATTGAGCTCGTCAGCTCCAACAATATCTTGGACTTAGAAGTCCTGAAATCAGGTACAAAATTTGAGCTAAATACCTAGTCGTTAATTTACATAAAGAAGAGCATTATTGCTACTAGAAGGTACAGTATTTGATAGAGCAAGGTTTGTTCTGAGAAGGTACACTTCACAGGAGTCTGAGCTCCAAAAGTAGAAGAGTCTAGCCTCGAGGAGACAGTCAGTTTCTTTGACCTATCTGGTGACCTCACTTTACAGTGTTACTACACAGCTGGCCCATGGGGGCTTATTCATTACTCAACAATCGTATTAGTCACTGTGAAAACGAAGGAACAGTTACCCTATAAGCAATACAGACGGAACAAGGGCATAATAACCCATACTACACGGTCTTAAGTGTAAAAAAAAGGAAAGATTGCACATACCAGGCCATAAACGAAAGACTAGGAGGCGAAACACAAGCACTCCTTATAGAAATTACTTAAGAACCTAACTGAGCTTACGTCCCTATGATACAGAGGCTAATCCTATACTAAAAGGGGTGACTATTGGAGGAACATTTAAAACTGTGACAAGATTTACAAGATTTAGGGGTTGAAAACTTTAGTCACCCAATTGCAAGGTTGAATGGGAGGCGACAGAGGGTCATCGCCCTTCGTTTCCCAGACGGAATAGAACCAGTGTCCTCAGACTTCACACGAAATCCCACATTTTAACCACAAGTTTTCAAAATTACATTAAAAATCGACTGAAACTTTCTCCTCAAACCACCCGCAGGTGCTGTCACATGTTTAAGTAAATTCTGCCATTACCTTGTATCGCTAAGTGTTCTTCAAGCAGGCTGCACCCCTGCCTCCTAGGCCTCCAGCAGGTCGCCTTCTCGAGCACTGGAGCAATTCAGACAAGACGGCTCTGAAGTGTTCAGTTTTTATAGTTCCAGATTAAATTGTAACTACACTTAGGCTGAATTCACATAAACACCCCCGGGTATGATTGTCTAGGGATATATTTACAATCATCTGATAGGTAGAATATAAAAGAGGAGGAACCAGCTGAAGTATTGACAACTTCGGTACATTATAGAAATAATTCCCAGAAAAAGGTTTACGATAACAAAAATGAAAACGTCTAAGCTATTAGTTTGTTTATAGTCCGTGAGAGTGAACTAACAAATCGATGGTAGAGCCATCTAACTGTAGAAGACGTAATTCTTTGGGAGATTGCAATTTCAAATCTGTTGGCATAGATAGACGTAGAGAAGGCGGGGAAGGTTTACCCCTTACATTATCAAAAGGCAACTCCACGTGCATGTCATTCGAAGATCTAGAAAAGGCATTCGATAATGTTCATTGGATCAAGCTATTTCAGATTCTGAAGGTGAAGGATTATTTATAATCATTTCTGTTTGTTTGTTTGTTTGTTTGTTTGTTTGTTTGTTTGTTTGTTTGTTTGTTTGTTAGGAAGTAAGTCATACCTTCCGGTGTCGACTCAGTTAAAAGTAACTTAAAAGCTTTTCAATTTGTCGAACCCACAAGTTCAATATAAATATTACACTGTAACATACGCGTAAAAATAATGCACATGTTGAGAAACCAAGGACTCATATCAAGGAAACGATTCAGAACTTAATCCCAACCTTGAGTAGGACTAATTTATAATATTTTTCTATTATTCATTGTTTAATATTGTTTTTACAGGTATGTTTTACTGTAATATTCATGAGGGCCATTCAAAAATAAATGAGCTGGAAGCTAAAAATGAAAACTGCTGAAAGGATCGTAATGCAATTGCCTGCAAAGAAGTGCGGTCCCTATAAGAGCTCTGAGGTCTTAAACTTGCCGCTGGAGGGGCATGGGTGCACACCATGTGGCGACAGAGCGAGCACGAGTACACGTTGGTCGTCCACTGCACGCAATCTTGCTGAAAACAGTGAAAGAGAAAGGGGGTGTAGAGCTTTTCCTGACAGCAGAAAGAGCGAGTGGAATGAAAATTCATCGAAGAACGACACAAATGTATAGAGAGCACTCCAGGTCGTTGCATGAGTTAAGGCATGGCACAAGCGATTCAGGGAAGGGCGCATATCATTGGCCGATGATGCACGGTCTGGTACGCCACACCGCATTACCGATGGCATTGACCAGCAGGTGGATACACTCATTATGTAAGACGGGCGAGTTACGGTAGAAGCCATTGCCGCAGAGGTCACAGTGAGCTTCGGAAGTCTTCACACCATCATTAAGAACAGATTGGAATTTCGCTAAAAGTGCGCCCAATGGGTGTCTCACAGTATTCAACAGCACAGCAAGCATGTCGAATGGACCTCTCTCTTGAACATCTACTGCGCTCTGCCAAGGAAGGGAATGAGTTCTTGTCACGAGTGGTCACTGAAGACGAGACATGGTGTCAGTACTTCGAACCCGAGACAAAAAGACAAAGTCTCCACTGGAAGCATGCAGGGTCATCGCCACCCAGAAATTCCAGTGTGAGCTAAAGAAGGTTCTGAAAGGCAAACGATTTCCCTCGGACACCGACGTCAAGCAGTACGTTCGGAACTGGTTCACAACGTAGCCCCAGGAATTTTACGGAACGGCCATTCACCGCCTTGTGTCGCACTGGGACAAGTGCCTCAACAGCACTGGGCAATACTTTTGAAATAACTGTACAGGTTTTCATTTGACAGCCTCTGGGTGGTTTCTTCTTGAATGGCCCTTATATATTGAACTTGAGTGTTCGACAGACTAAACAGCGTTTAAGTTACATTTACTATCTGTAAACGAATCAGTCTACAGTGATACGTTGATAACAATCGAAGGCTTTGAAAAGGAAGCAGAAATCCAGAATGTAGTGAAGCAAGGCTGCAGTTTCTGCCCTTCCTTCTTCGCTGTTTATATAGTGTTTATATATCACAGGCCGAATAGGAAATGAAATATGAATTTGGAAAGGGAATCACAATCCCAGAAGAGAAAATCAAAACTCAGAGGTTTTCCGATGGCATTATTAATCTGAGTTTGCAGAAGAGCTGTAGAAGTTGCTGGGTAGTATGGCCACAGTCTTATAAAAGAAGAACAGGATGAAAATGAAAAAATAAAAAAATCAATGGACTCCAGTCAAACAAAGTCAGATGATGCAGGACATTTTAGATTAGGAAATGAAGTCTTAAAGGAAGTCCATGAGTCGTGAGCCAAACCCCCGCCCCAAAGACGTGAAAGTATGCAGTATGCAGTCGACAGAGGCACAACAAACAAAATCAACTCAAGTCCGAGGACCGCGACTGAGAAAGGCTGAAAGAAACAGGCCTTGAACAGGAGACCGGTCCCTTAAATTAAATCTATCAAAGACTGATGCTACTTGAGCATGGAAGCTGAGAAGTACTCGAATTCACAATTTATTCAAACAAACATCAAGGAAAGAAAAGAAGGAAGGGAAAATGGTTAACATGAAATTAACCAGGTCAAGGAAGAATAATAAATGTTTTATACATACGTGCAATTTCAAATGGACACGACTGTCGCCGACAATCGAGGCAAATGGGCGACTACATTCCGTAATTGATTATGCCAGGAGGTTCACACAGGTCACGCTTCACCGAGCTCGATAGCTGCAGTCGCTAAGTGCGGCCAGTATCCAGTATTCGGGAGATAGTGGGTTCGAACCCCACTGTCGGCAGGCCTGAAGATGGTTTTCCGTGGTTTCCCATTTTCACACCAGACAAATGCTGGGACTGTACCTTAATTAATGCCACGGCCGCTTCCTTCCCACTCCTAGCCCTTTCCTGTCCAATCGTCGCCATAAGACCTCTCTGTGTCGGTGCGACGTAAAGCCAATAGCAGAATAAAGGTCACGCTTCCCACCAGATTCTTATTCAAATTCACAGCACGAAACATTATTTGGTCAGTGCATAAGCATCATATATCAAATAAAAACGCTCACGCAATACACGCCTACACAGAATTCGACGTATCAGAATATCAACAATCCACTCCCCAAGAAAAATCGAAAAATCAAGGAGGAAAAAAGGGGAAAATTACCTAGCTCCCAGGTGCGAATCATGAAAATAGTGCATCATGACTCGTAATTTTACCGATACAAATATTTTATCCTTTCCATTTTCACGGCTTCGATGAACCAGCAACCCACGTGTCACAGAAAACGAGCTGTCTCGAGCGGACCCTGTAACGATGCTCTCCGTCAATCTGCAGCACTCATCGTCATCTTTTTGGGGAGAGGAAAGGTCCGTAAAAGACCAAAGTTAATTCTGAAGAATGTTAATACTATCCAAGGGAATACAATTTTCCGACCTTTCGGCACCTGATGGTTGGGTCGTTGAATAACTAAGAATGGCAACAGTAAGGAGCATATAAAATGGTTACTAGCACAAGGAAGGAAATACTTTCTCAAGAAAAGAAATTTTCTCATTTCGAACATTGATATAGGAATTAGATGTTATGAATACTTTCGTCTGGAGCATGGCTTTGTTTGGAAGTGAAAAATGGACGATAACTAGCTCAGAAAGAAAGAGAATGAAAGCTTTTGCAATGTGAAGTAGATGAATGCTGAATGTGAGATGTTCTGAATGAATCATGAATGAAGGGATTATGAATCGATTTAGAAGAGAAGAATAATTTGGGAATATTTGACCAGAGGAATATATGAAATGACAGGGGACACCCAAGACTAATTAATTAGCTTTTGTGGTGAGAGTAGACCAAGGTATGAATATTAAAAACAGAGTAGAGTAGATGTAGGATTACTTAGAAATGAGAAATTTCGCACAAGATGGGGTGGTATGGAGCGCTGCATCAAACCGGTATATAGACGGATGGCCCGAAACCAAAACAACAACAACAACAACAACAAAAGGAGAATACAAAATATATTACATGAATTTCTGTCTACCTAGATATACTCTAATTTTATTTGCATTAATGTAACGCTTTAATTTTACTTGTCACAACCTGAGAGATATGTTCATCAGTTCATATAAACTTTTAAATACCACACGATTTTATGCCTATATTATGTTCTAAGTAATGTATTTGAGTGTATTGAACTCTGAGCTAACGAAAACAATCTGAATATAAAAAATGCCTCGCCACAATTTATCTCGTACTTGCATAGCTCAAGTTTATATCATTCCACGCTCAATAGGACGAGAGATGATTACTTACATCAAATAGAGTAAAGCATGTCAAATCTAATATTAAAACCCTGATTTCCGCAATACAGTTCTTCCAGTCTGACAATTTATCTTGTTGGTCTCCAAATGTATGCGTTTAAGAAACAACATATAGGAGCTAACTGTGTTCCACCGGGTAAACTAGAACCTATCCGCCTCTGTGTTGATGTGGTTAGCTATCACTCCCGGAGGCCCAGGTTTGATTCCCGGCTCTGTCACGAACTTTGAAAAGGGGTACGGGAGCTGGGAGCATAGCCTCGGGATGTCAAGTGAGTAGAGAGTGGTTCTATTCTCACCTCGACCATTGTCGAAGCGGTTTTCCGTGGTTTCCCACTTCTCCTCCAGGTAAATGCGGGGATGGTACCTAATGCGAGGCTAGAGCCGCTTCCTTCCCTCCTCCCTATCTATCCCTTCCAATCTTCCCATCTCCGCACAAGTCCCTTGTTCAGTATAGCAGGTCAGGTTACTTGGGAGAGGTACTAGTCCTTCTCTCTAGTTGTATCCCCGACCCAAAGTTTCGCGCTCCAGGACACTGCCCTTGAGGCGGTAGAGGTGGGATCTGTCACTGAGTCCGGGGAAATAAACCAACCCTGGTGGGCAAACGAGTTAAGTGAGAAAGAAAGAAAAAAACTAGAAGCTTGGCAAAACGCCAGTTGCAATATGGTTAAGCTACTGAACGGCTGGTCACAGGAATAGGCTAGCACAGTGCTCGATTTCCTTCGTTCAAACACAAAATCTGTCTACGTTCACAGGAGGTTGTGTCTGTATACGGTAAAAAGTATCATCTGTTCAACGGGTCCAGAAATGGTGCCATAAATTGAGCGGCGTAGCCACGGGGGTTGTGTACTGAGGTTAGGACCACCCCCGTCCATGGATTTTTACAAAAAGAAAATAAACAGAACATGACAATAAACAATGAACTAAATAAATATTCAGATACATAATTGAGGGGCTGACATGAGAAAGCACTTAAGTCCAAAACTGCAATTTTACAGGAGGAGGAAAAAACTGTTTCAAAGGTCCTGTTTGAATGATTTATTCAAAAAACTGTTTCAAAGCCCTTGTTTGAATAATTTATTCATTATAACAATAATACCAAAACCATTGTTCACTTTGAGAACACACAAAAACCATTGTAAAGTTCAAAAACATGAAAAAAGACAACAGATTGCATAAAGAATTTGAATTATAAGCAAATGTTGCGATAAAATTCCTTGTACTCTTTATTTAAATAATCCACCTTCGAAAGTAAATCCTTCTTGGCTTCATTGATTGTTGGAGTACTCTGGATTGGTGGATGATCTCGAAGATTAGCAACATCATTAAGGGATGAAATTTCAACTTCGGAAATTCTTTCTTGAAAACCCTGCTGAAAAATCTGTAACTCATTTGACATTCAGGATGCTTTATTTGATCATCCCTATAGATCCTGTGGGCATTAAGGTCTGGGCTCAAATAAAGCTGAAACGATTGACGCCTAGAACAATGTGTACCATTCTGTTCATTCATAATATTTCGCAACATGACGCCAACTGTAAGGGTGTGATGCCATATAGAACGTGGGAACTCAGGAGGTGATTCCCTAGGCTGGGTGCGGTTATGCACAAGTGAGACAGAATATATGTGGGAGAAAGAAAGAGAGATAAGAATTTGTTTCGGGAAGCACCATACCACCCTAACAATAATTTTAAGCGGGAGCAGTCAGGTTCACCACATCACGGGAATTGAGTGATATCTCCTCTGTCTGAGGGTTTCCGAAATAAGAAAGAGATGAAAATTATCTCCAGAATTTTGTGAAGCCAATGATACGGTTACTGCTGTTAACAAATGATGAGATTAATAACTACGTAACACACCGAGCTCGATAGCTGCAGACGCTTAAGTGCGGCCAGTATCCAGTATTCGAGCGATAGTAGGTTCGAACCCCACTGAAAATGGTTTTCGTGGTTTCCCATTTTCACACCAGGCAAATGCTGGGGCTGTACCTTAATTATGGCCACGGCCACTTCCTTCCCACTCCTAGCCCTTCCCTGTCCCACCGTCGCCATAAGACCTATCTGAGTCGGTGTGACGTAAAGCAACTAGCAAAAAAAACCTACGTAACAATCCGATCACCGTGAGAAACTGTTTAGTGGCTGCATACCAAACTCAAGAGTGTTTCAAGGGAGCTCCCCTGGCGTCGCTTGGCTTTTTGCTCCTATAAGAGCTGAGAGATGTGGAGGGAGCTGGTTCATTCGACGATAAGATTGCTGCTAGTACGTGTCGCACGTCTGTCTGTATTTGCGCCAGAAACCTTTGTTTAGGACAAAGACTGTGATTAATGAGTGCAGTTGCGCTAACATTGATTCAGTGGATCGGTGATCTATAAACTTTCCGGTAATTATTCAAGTGTATGTTAGTACTGAGATGCTTTGCAGTGAGGTCGCGAGTGCCTAATTAATCGACGGCAAACAATGCCGTATCTATAGACTTCATTATGAAGCGGTAAGGGTAAATCTTGAGAAGTGCAGAATGAGTGCTAATAATAAACTAAAGCAATCGGTGTTGTTCCTGCTAGACTGATGAGACTGGATCGGTTGAGCATGAAGTAATAACAAATGCCTCGAATGATTCAGTTGTTGATTTCAGATCATAGATATATTGCTTATATTCATTAGTGTACGGATATATAGATAAAAGGGGACAAGGATTTTGACGTCGCGGATTGCCAGAACTGATCTCTATTTCAAAAATGAATAAAATATATCAGGAAATGATTTTCTGTGAATAAATTAGGCATTTCATTCTAGTGAATACCTGTGATGTGTTCAAGAGACGTGTGATACGAGACCTGCCGACCACAACCGCAAGAAGACGACCTCATGAACGAGCCATTCTTCCAGAAGACGACATCATGAACGAGCTGCCCATGGAGACTGGACCTAGGGGATAGACCCAGGACCACACCGCTGCCATGAGGGCTGAGCAGGCACAGCTCAACCCGGACGGAGGGATGAGGAGGTCACCAAAATGATAGATAAGTGAACCATACTTGTAAGCATGTGTTAGGATCGGGGGTTTGTTACGCAAAAATACAGTAATTAAATTTGTAAATATTAGTAGGTGACGTGATTATAGCCTATCAGGCTATTTATTAAGATGGTTTTATAATATTAAAGTGTAAAGCATATATATATTTTTATGTAGCAAATAACGATATAAATTATGTTACGTGATAGGAAGAAGTGCCTAGTATTACGGGACCTTGTTTTGTGTGCATTAGATTAGGATATTCCTTAGTGTCAGTCGTCGGATAAAATTTTCCTTGTAACTAAGGGTTACTCAGAGTAGTTTATCATTTCTCTCTATTGGGAAGGATAGTCTGATCTGCGTGACGTAGTGTTTGCATGCTGCCTGAATTGAATGTTTTTAATGCCTGTATTTTAATCGACTATGGGTGAAATGAAACCACACCGTGGGCTGTGTAATTAAAATTTGCGACTCCGTTTTACTCTGCCAGACAGGGGCTTGAACCTTAGACTTGAAGGTTACCAGGAACCCGTCATATGGATTGACGGTGGTTATTTTGTGGGAATAATAGGTACTTTATATGATATAAATGAGGCCCATGGTGGTCTGTTAGTTGATTTTGATATATATAATGAGAAGTGATTCCTCACTTGTTATGTGGCAATTGGTTTGTCAAGGGTTGACGAGAGTAAGAGCCCTTTTGTGAAGTTAGTTCTGAGCACACGGGAACCAGGCCACGGGGTCGCTGGCAGCCGTGTTTACATTTTCTGTAGCGAGGGTGAGGCTTGCATGACTAGACAGAGCCTTCAATGGCCCATTCTGTACCCTGGGGAGGCGCGGCCATTTTTAAAATCCAAGGGTGGTAAGACATTCTCCATCAGGCAGAAGATTATTTGGCAATGATGCTTTCTTTAGTTGTATTTTCCCTCTTACTTTTCCAGTTATGTGTTAATATTGTCATGGATTATACATAGGATATCTTGGCACTAAGGAATTAGTAGTGTTAGTCTATCTAGTAAATACAAAGATTGCTTAATGGACATGGGTTCGCATCCATAAATATACTTCTATGCGTGGTAGGGAGAGATATGGCTGTAGTGGTAGGTTTATTTTAGTCGTAGTTTGTAACAGACGGAGTTGCTATTTGTGTGTGTGTACTTCCCCAATATCTGAGGGAACCCGTTGTAATAGCTTTATTTCTGCGAGACACTTCTGACCCTGGCATCATGTTTTATTCTTATAGGTCGGATGGTTATTCCGTAAAGAGGAATACAAGTTTGGTTCACGGATTTATTTCTCCTGCGCCGAGTCATCACAGGATTTAACTTTGTAAATTATGAATATGCGCCTCTTTGGCGGCTGTCTTTGCACTACGAGTGCGATTCATTGTAAAGGAGATATTGTGATAACAAAATCCTTGTTTGTTTGATTAATCGTATATGCTTTGTCTAGTAAAGTGATGAATTATAACTGAGTTCCTCATTTCGTAATTTAAAGTAATAGAGGAATTTCCTAACCCCATACTCTCGTCGCAAGAACCCAAAAATCGACCGCCTGCCGATTGCAGCTAGGCTGGTGAAGTTATTTAGTAACAGGTAAGCAGGTAAGTTTGATTGTGTATTGTTGTTTATGCCCTGTAGCCCGCTGGAAAATACTGTACCTGGGCTTTTATGAGATCCCTTTCTTCATCAGTATATATGAATTTACGGGCATTTGAGCGTGGATTTCGCCCTCTTGTGTCCTTCCAGACTAACTGACTTTCTTTCTTTCTTTCTTACTTATTAGACGACCCAGGTAATTGTCTGCTATCCCCAAGACACCAGAGAATACCTTCCTGCTAACTTTAACGTGGCCTGCAGAGGTTGGAAATCTATAAGCCACAGTTACCTAACGATCGCGAGTAGTTGGTGAGTCACCCTCTTGTTCAGTTGTTGAAACCCTCCTTCTACCTCTCTGAGTAGGAATTAAACTCATCAGTCCCATGAGAAAGTTAGAGCGCGCTGAGTATTCCTCTTTCCAGAAATCGTTGTGCAATGTCTTAGCTCCTTGAAGCAGGTCCTCATTCGTTGTACACTTGTTGCCAGGCCTTTTGCAATTAGGCTGAAGAGACTGAAAACACTGCTATAGGCTATCACACCAGTTGAAACGATAAAACACCTAAACATAACCTTCAGAACTCATCGAGTACTTACCTTTTGAAACGGATGAGGCTAATCACGACGGAAGTCAAGGGGACGATTTGGTTGCATTTTAAGTTAGGTATTTATCACAAGAAAACCTCCACTATTATAAAACAAACACAAATTTATAACTGTTAACTAATAAACAACTCTGCAACTCCATAAATTATTATAACACGAAGAGTTGAGAACCACTCCTGCCTAAGACAGACAAGGTTCAATGGACATACGTGCTTCTCTATGCCAAGGCGTCTGGACTTACAACTGATGCCATCTAGCGACCTTCAGAGGAGCTGAACTAAACGAGGGATGGACTTACGGGTTTATCGACGCCATCGGCATTGCTTCTTACTTGTATATCCGCGGAAAGGAAAAAAGTGACTTTTGGACTTATGTGCTTTCCCATCTCAGCCCCTCAATTGTAGAACCAATGGATCTGTAATTCACTTGTATCAGTGTCCTTATAATGACTAGTCATTCATGCACATTTATTGTGTTCTACTATCATTTTCTATTTACAACCCGCCCCCCCCCCCCCCCCGTCGGCCGATACTGTGTACGCTACTGCACAAATTTGTAGAGGATCGACGTGTACAAAAGGCGAAGAGCAGACTGGCTGGTTAACATCATCAAGCGCATTCAATGATGCCTTCGACGAATACAATACCATTTATTATCCTCAAGAAAACCTTCGACCATTGTATGAATAACATTAACGATTTCGAAAATTAAAGGAGTAATACCGAAATGAAATATTCTTCATTCACCAAAAGCCATGTCCGTCTCCGTAGCGTAACGGTTAGTGTTATTAGCTGCCGTCCTCGAGGGCCCGGGTTCGATTCCCGGTACTGCCAGAAATTTCAGAATGGCAGGAGGGCTGGTATATGGTTGAAATGGTACATGCAGTTCACCTCCATTGGGGGTGTGCCAGAAAAGAGCTGCACCACCTCGGGATGAGGACACGAGTTCACTTACTACCAAAAGCCATTAAGGAAACTTAGTTTCTTATTTATCCTGGACGGTCCTCACTCTTCTAGCCTCCACAATCCTTGCATCTAGATGGCTGGAGATTTTTCATTGTGTACATTTTCCTGGTATGCATATAATAATTGAAACTGCGTTTTAAGGTGATGACCTGGGATAAAAACCGGGAGATGTAGCATGGAATATACTCTAACAACCTCTCTCTAGTGGCGGTAGCTCCTCCTGTGGGTCAGAGGTAAGGTGTCGACTTATCTATCCTATGTTCCTGGGTTTAAAATGACTGTTACGATAGCAGAGGCCACAGATTATTATTATTATTATTATTATTATTATTATTATTATTATTATTATTATTATTATTATTATTATTATTATTATTATTATTGTTATTATTATTATTATTATTATTATTATTATTATCATTTATTAATTTATTAATAAATTTATTTATTTATTTATTATTCGGCAAACGGCCAACTGGTTACATTATATATTCTGGCGTTTATTCCATTTTCGCTTGATCCAGTAGGTTTTTATTACCTCGCTGGGTCGAGCGCGGCCTTGATTTGGCCACTTTTAATCAAGTTGTACACTTCTCATCCCGGGATGTCCCAAACGTCGCAATGCTCGTTCTGAAAACGTCTCGTTTGTGCGAATAACCTGGTACTGGGCCCATTTCTTCGAGGTATTTCTTGATGTTAATGTACCAGGGATTCCTCTTTTTTTTTTTAAGGACAAATTGTTGAAAATGGTTTTGTTCATCGTCGTGAGCACAGAAACGAACCCTGCGTTTGCCCATTGTGTTCATGATCTTCTCTATCTTAGAATAAATTTCTTGCCTGGATTTTCTTACGTAGAAACCGTTTTTGTAGTTTGGACCAAGCATGTTGTGAAGGATCTTTCTCTTTCTTTGCTTTAACTTAGCGAGCGCACATTTCTGAAAGAGGACAAGAAATTCCGACGGATAGAGAGATGCCGGCTTGACGACTGTGTTGTCATGATGAAGTTTGTTATTTATAGAAAAGCACCTAAGTTGTGGGTGGTTTGGAAAGCTACCTCCACGATTTATTTTTGTCCTGCTCTGGCCGCTAAGGCCTCTGTATATTGTCCGTTTGATTGGATTCACCCACCAAGGTATTTGAATTTTTGCAACACGGTTTATTGTTCCATATTTGGTGTTCAGTTAGGTCGTGTTTTCTTCAATATTTGACATTTCTTCCGCAAGCCGGTTTGTTCTGATACCCCTGCCCAAATTAGTGACTTAGATCCCTGCTTAATCCAGTTGTATTTGAAGGTGCTGAAATACGTCAGCCGCATGTCGATAGATTTATCAACACGTAAAAGGACTCCTGCAGGATAAAACTTCGGCACTTTATTTATCCTCTCCGAAATACTTAAACAGTAGTTAGTAGAACTTAAAACCAGTAGTATCACTTATAGTAGTCGTAGTGGTAGTGCTGGTTTCAGACGTTTGAGACACTGGCCTTCTGAAACCAACTTGGCAGGTTCGATCCTGGCTCAGTCCAGGGGTATTTGAAGGTGCTCAAAAAGGTCAGCCTCGTGCCGGTAGAGTTACTGGTACGTAAAAGAACACCTGCTGGACTAAATTCCGGCACCTTACCGTGTACGAAAACCATAAAAGCAGTTAGTGTGACGTAAGATCAATAACATTGTTATTAGTATTCATTCTATGGCTCCATCGGGGACCACGTTAGTCTACTTACACTCGGCAATGAATTTTGCTTTCTTTTGAGCCAGAACTCCCGCAATGTTTGTGAGTGGGCCTGTTTGAGTTCCTACGTCCAAGGAATATCGTGTCTTCTTTGCAACTGTTAGTGTCGGTTTGGCCCACCCGTCACTATCATTTTTCGAAAGACATCTTCGGGTTCAATTTTCAGCATTTGGAGGTCTTCTTTGCTGGTTATAAAACAAGACATCGTGGTTTTGAGTTTTGAATTTAAAAAACGAAGATCACTTTGGTCAACCTGTTTCCGTTCATTCGTTCGCTGTGACCGTAAAAAAAAAGCCCCTATTTTGCGGATTGTGTCTATAATTTTCGCTATTTTGTTATAGACTCCCGGACTAGATCTTTTCGGGTCGACGCTATTCTTGTAGTTGGATCCCATGATTCCTGTAATAATTCTACGCTCTTGTTTTCTTCAATTCTTCGGGAGTTCTTTATTGTCATTTATGGATATGATTTCGGCCACATACATAACTACTGGCTTCAGAACCGCTTCATAGTGACGAATCTTAGCGTTTTCGGAAAGGCATTTACTTTTTTTCGTTGAATGTCCTGCGTGACCTTTCGTAGTCTATTTCAAGTTTGCGTATTCTCTCCCTAAGTTCTTCCTTATCCACTCCATTTTCCATTATGATCTCACCCAGATACTTACATTGTTTTACTCGGCTGATGTCCCCCTATTTCGTCCAGAGTTTGGTTGTTAGTCGTTACTTTTGTTATTTTAAACAATATCTGCAGGCCACTTTTTTCGGCAATTTCCTTTAACAATTTGATTTAAATCCTATCAGTTTCTACGTCGTTTCACAGAATGAAGATGCCCTGGGCAAAATCTAGACATTCTACCATGATCCCCTTGGATTTGGATTTTCAGAATTATTATTATTATTATTGCAATGGGCGATTCTCTATGCAAACGATATCATGTTGGCCTCTGAGGCCCAGGTTGACCTGCAATGCCAAACCCAAGAATGGAGCGATCGGCTGGCGCAGTATGGCCTGCGCCTAAATAAAAAGAAGTAGGAAGATATGACGTCAGATCTACAAGCAATCGGAACCATTCCGATACACAGTGAGAACCTGCCGCGAGTGACAAGATTCAAGTATCTTGGCTGCACGATCAGTGATTATGGCCGAGTTGTCGAAGAGGTCAATGCAAGGATATCCGCAGCCTGGATGAAATGAAGAACAACAACCGGCGTCACTTGCGACTGGAGGATGAAAGATAATCTCAAATCAAAAATCTATTGAACTGTCATCCGACCTGTTGCACTGTATGGTTGCGAATGTTAGCCGAGTACGACTGAGACAGAGCATCGACTGGGCGTCATGGAGAGTAAGATGGACACCTGGCGTCACTAAACTGGATCGCGTCTCCAATGAATACATCAGGGAGAGATTGGCGTAGCACCGATTCAAGGAAAAAATGCGCGAGTGTCGTCTACGATGGTATGGACATGTACTAAGGGCAGACGCCGACACTATCGCGAAGACGAGTTACATGTTAGAAGTCTCCGGTAGGAACCTAAAGGACGACCAAAACAGCGATGGTCCGATACCCTTCACAGAGATCTGAAGAGTATCAATCTCACCCTTACATGACACAGGACAGAACTACGTGGAGACAACGAATCCATGTAGCGAACCCCGCCAGTAGAAGAGACAGACGCTGAAGAAAAATATTATTATTATTATTATTATTATTATTATTATTATTATTATTATTATTATTATTATTATTATTATTATTATTATTATTATTGTTACGGAGTTATCCGTGGTAGTTAGAGGTGAAAGAAGGTGCGGGCGGGAATAGGTCTCAACTACAGAATTAAAGTTAATTTAAAACTTTAACAAAGGTTATATTTTCTTTTCCAAAATCAACAAATGACAACAAATAACAAAGATGTAACGGGTACCAAGTAGCAGATCAACAATTTAAGAATTTACAGAGCCCCAAGTTTAAGTCCTGAGCTCTCAGCTCACAACCACCATAGCTGAAGGGCAGAAAACCCCTAAGTACGAGGAGCACTTGCTCCTAATTACCAAGTTAAGAGGAAAAGAGCAGACCCGCTCTCAATTTACAAGTCTATCAAAGGCTACAACAACCTTCATTCCTAACTGCCCTTAAGGCACACATTCAGTGAAACAGGGGTATCTTGTACCCAACCTACAGGGCCTTCACATGAAGAAAACAAACACTGGGTTAATTAAATGGCCCAAAAAACCAAATTCAATGGAGGCGTAGCTTGCACTCCTACATGAAACGTCTTAAAACCTAGGTGGCACTCGGACAGTTATACAGGGGCTAATCCCATACTAGGGAGGTGACTAGTCGGCAAATGAGTTTAAGACTTTAAGAAGGAAGAGAAAAATGGTTACGAAAACGTAGTCACCTCAAATTCAAAATGAAGGGGAGTTCGAGAGGGTGAAGCACTCTCTATCCCCGCTTTACAGATTTGTAATTTATAGATAGACAGAAAAGAATTTACATTTTAAAAGGGTACTTTACATACTAAAGGTTTCGAACCTTCCCCGAGAGTTAAACTGCTAGCAAGAAATGAAGATGTTAACAGGCCATTACCTTGTAGATGAACTGCTGCTTGGAGAAAGAGGCGCTTCCCGCCCCCTGCTATATATATTCACAGACTGCGAAAGATGTTACTGAAGTGGCTCCGAGACAAGAAAATCAGCAGTTTTTACACCCTCGTGGAAAATTCGAGACCTTTCAAGAATGAAAACACACATCTCTTCAACTTTATTGGTAGACTAGGAATTACACATGGAAACCTGAGGACGAAAGCAATGATTGGAGGAAAATTACTTACAGAAATTACTGATTGGTTAAATTCAAAACTGGCGGGAAGAGAAGGGTTATACTGCCAACCCAAAAAATGAACGAAAGAAATTTAACAAAGAAAAAACTTATGAATACCAAATTTCTTTTAAAAAACAGTTCCTTCACTTCGCACTAGGGTGCACAATTATAGTTCTTAAGTAGTGCCATCTAGAAGAGAATGTCCACACTTCTTGCTTCAGAGCAAACAAATACAAATCGAAATAGACATAGTTCAGAACACTTCAAAATTTACAGTAGAGACATCTTCCGAGAAACCTTTGATTTAATACAGATTTTAAAGTTCAGAGTTTCTCCTGTAGAGAGGTTTCAACTGGCGCAATATTTGAATTCGCGGCGTGGAGGTGTACCGCCCGGTACAATTATTATTATTATTATTATTATTATTATTATTATTATTATTATTATTATTATTATTATTATTATTATTATTATTATTATTCGTTTATGCAAATGAAGATTTAGTGCCTGCAGGTTAAATATTTCCGTTATGTCTATATTACATTAACAAGGCCACAAACCTGTCTTCCAGACTGATTCAAGTATAAGATAGCTCAAACCGGAGCTGTCAGGAGTCTGTTATCTGACATCGTCATATGGACGCACAGGCGATGTATCAAACTGATAGCTCCTCTAAGTACAGTAACTGTGTTCTGACCAGAAGCGCTATGTAAGATCGCGTAGTAATTTTCACGTTCACTGCAGCAAATGTTAATTAGACGTACGCATGGTGATGATACACTTAAATATGATGACGGCAAGGCTGGTTTTAGGGACTGAGAAACGAGATAAACAAGAATAAATTGAATTTGAATTTATTTATGATTAAAATGCCACAGAGGTTGAAAAGCCTCTTTATGTAGCTTTCGTATAATGAGATACAGGACTGAGAATATACCAAATAAATTATTTTAATATTTACATAATTAAACAAATTAAAATAAATTAGGGTTGTGCTTGTACAGGTACTAAATCGAGTTAAAACAAGCATTATATAGCCTACTAATTTTGAAACTAAAGCATTCGTATTTTTTGGATAGCAAGTATTAGAAAATAATAATCAGTGATTAAAATAATTTTCTAAGGAGTATATGACTTTCCGATTACCCCCCTCTGGGTAGGGGACGCAGACGAAGAATACGAGCACGGTTTCCCCTGCCTGTCGTAAGAGACGACTGAAAGGGGCGACCAAGTGATGATGGCATTAGAACCATGAGACTACTTGTGATTAGTACCATTACGTACGTAACACCATGGATCAGCATTGCTTGTGACTAGTACCACCTTCCGAGGAAAAGTATGGGTCTACGTTACATCGGAGCAGTACCATTATGTGAGAAACACTACGGGTTTGGGCGTTGTTTGTGATAAGTGTCATCGTGTGTATGCCACTGTGTTCAGAATGAGCCTACGTTACCTATGAGCAGTACCACTTTATGAGAAACACCATGGGTCTATGTTGCTTGTGATTAGCGCCACTATGTGAGAAGCACCACGGGTTTGGCTGGCGCCCGGGATTAGTACTACTATGTGAGCAAAACCATGAGTATACGTGGCCTGTGATTACTGCCACTACGTGAGGAGCACGATGGATTTGCGTTGCCTGTGAGTGGTGACATTGTGTGTGACATACTATGGGTCTACATTACCTGTGATTTGTACCACCATGCGAGACACACCATCAGCCTACGTTACCTGAACTTAGTACCACTATCGGATGAACACCGTGGTTCTGCTTTACCAGTGATCAATACCATTATGAGGGGCCGGTGACCTCGATTTTGCACCCCGTTACATAATAATTAGTATCATCCCAGTAATTAAGACATTGTGAATTAGATTTACTGCTTGTTTTTGTTTGACGATCATTCGTTTTAGATTCTAGTCAGTGGATACATTTTGAACTTTTAATTTTCATTTCGTTGCACGTCGTACCATTAGGGACCTGTGGCCTAGCTGTTGGGCCCCTTTAAACAACAAACTTCGTCAACATCAACTTTCTGATTGCTAAACATAAGATTGCGTGTTCTCAGCTCCTTGCGTACTCCTCCAGATTAACAACTGGTTTAGTCGAGTACAGCGAGTGTTATTTATGAACGGTAAAGATTAAAGGCGTTGAAAACACATGATGCTGTGCAACAAAAGGAGATCTGAAGCACATATTAATGGCGCGTAGCCTCCGGAGAGGCGTGGGGCAGGTCTTCCAAGCTGACGCCATATAGGCGCCCTGCGCGTCTGCGAGGATGCGAACCTATCTAACATAAATTGTAATGCTGAAAACGGCTCAAACGCACACACCCAGCCTCTGAGCCATTGGAATTAACGAAAGAAGGTAAGTCGCCAATCCGTCCGGGAATCGAATCCGGGACCCTCTGGACCAAAGGCCAGCACGCTAACCATTTAGCCATGGAGACGGACAATGAAGAGCATGAAAATGAAACACAGCCCAGGTCTGGCGAACTTACCGTAAGATATGATACAGTGCCGTCATGGTCAGGAAACAGAAATAAATAAATAAAATAACACGGTTGTCTGCATTTAGGCTGAATTTATATGTCGATCGCAGTGTTGCCACATCAAGAAATAGTATCTCGCAGATAACCAAACCAAGCACAACCCATTGTGCAACAGCCACGAGGGGCCATGGCCTACCAAGTGACCGCTGCTCTGTCCGAAGGCCTGCCAATTAGGAGGTGCCATGTGGTCAGCACGACGAATCCTCTCGGCCGTTATTCTTGGCTTACTATATCAAGCCCGCCATTTCACTGTGAGACAGCTCCACAATTGTAATCACCTAGGCTGAGTAGACCTCGATCCAGTTGTCAGGTCCAGGTAAATCCCTGATCTGGCCGGGATTCGAACCCAGGGCCTCCGTGTAAGACGCCGAAATCTTGCAAGACAGGACTGAACATTTACGAAGATGTGATCAAAATTTCTGAACATGTTTATAAATATATCATATTATTGTCTGTCTGTTAGGTCATCAGCCCAGAGGCTGGTTGGATCCTCAAATAGCACCACCAAAGGTTATGTGGTTATAAGGAAACCGCAAAAAACAATGGCAGCACTAAAATGAGGCGTACTAAGCAAGACGAGGAGTGAGGTAGTTTGCCATTGCTTTCCTCACTGGGTCAGAAAGTGCTATTGCAGCACGACTGACCCTATGAGCAACACCTTTCATAACACTCAGATGCACTAGTAGTGTTCAGAATGTCATTACTCAGGACCACTCACACCCCAGCAGCTTCCATATTGTCACAGCCATGGATGAGACAGGGACTTCGGTGAAAGCTACACTTTACTCTGGCCTGTGCCAAGGGATGGATACAAAAGTATTGTATCCATCAAGAAATGGCAGCAGGCAATCATGTTATTATGTTACTTAAAATTAAATTTGTTAAGATGGAAGGTATACTGTCGACAAAGTCAGTATAACGTTTCAAGTTTTCCGTCTGGGGGCTGGGACCCTAACAGAATACACCACGGGAAAACTTCGATCATTTCAGTTGTGGTGCTACAGACGCCTGCTCAGAATATCATGGGTTGATAGAATACGTAACACGAAGTACTCCAACACCTGATGCACAACATCATAAAGAAAAACTTAAGTACATTGGCAATGTCATTCGAAATAATAAATATAGACTCCTTCCCTTTAGCAAACAAGGTAAAACTGAAGGAAGGAGAATATTTGGACTACGGAATGTCCAAGAATAGTATGGACTCAGTACCCCTACTCTTTTCCGACTTCCTGAGAACAAGAATCAGTTCACTCTGATGACAGCCGACTTATAGAACACCGGTATATACCTGGCTGCCTTTCTTCCAGGTAAGTAGTAGTGGTTTATAAATTAGTATTTGTGCTGTACAGACGGAAAGACTTGAAGGTTACTTTTAAACTAAATAGTCAATCAATATTGAAATACAGACTTTCATCATGTTTATAGATTAATCTAAGCTTCTTCCTCATTCTCTTCCTCTTTGTTGACATCGGTCATTATCAGATGTAGAAACCATATTTCTAATTTTGGAAACCTTGTTTTCCACGAACCTACTACGCTGGCGTAGCAGGGGGAGAGGTGATACTCCCACGTGGCGCGTCCCAGGTGGCGGATAGGGGGGTCTTAACCGGCTTGCCGGCGGACTTGAGGGAAATAAAATACCTCTCGCAGACCAAACACACTACCCCTTGCGGGTGGGGGACGCACATGTAGAATACACCAGCGGTATCCCCTGCCTGTCGTAAGAGGCGACTAAAAGGGTCCGAAGGGGCTCTCAACTTGGGAGCGTGAGTTGCGACCACGGGGCCCTTAGCTGAGTCTTGGCATTGCTTCCACTTACTTGTACCAGGCTCCTCACTTTCGTCTATCCTGCCCGACCTCCATTCGTCAACTCTTGTTCTTTTCCGACCCCGATGGTATTAGAGCATTCGAGGCCTAGGGAGTCTTATTTTCACGCCAATCGTGCCCCTTGCCGTTCTTCGTCCGTTACTTCATTTTTCGAAGTGACGGATCCCTTCTTTCTTTTTTCTCTCTCTCTACTCCCTGTGGGTGGGGGACGCAGACGAAAAATACACCCACAGTATCCCCTGCCTGCCGTGAGAGGCGACTAAAGGGGCGACCAAGGGATGATTGTCAGAGAATCATAAAACTACTTTTGATTAGTACCATCACGCGGGGAACACCCACTATATTAGATACACGATAGGTTTGTGAATCGTAGCAGCAGTAGGTGTGGACTGTGGGTTTCCAGTATCCGTGAGTCGTACCCGTGTGAGCAACACCGCGGGTCTGGGCATAGCCTGGGAGTTGTACCACTATATGAGCGACTCCGTGGGTCTGCGTTGCCTGTGATTGGTACCCACTATGTGAGTAACACCACTGGAATACCGGCGCCCGTGATTGGTACACCTAGGTGAGGAGCCGCATCGGTTTGCGTTGGCTGTGAGTGGCGCCATTGTTTGAGAAACACCATAGGTCTGCGTTACGTGTACGAGGTACAATACTTGTGAGTAGTACCTTAATGTTTGGAACACCGTGAGTTTACGCTACCCTTTATTAGTACCGGAACTTGAGAAATACCATGGCTCTCCTTTACTAGCGATAAGTGCCATTATGCGGGATCGTTGTCATAGATATTGGCCCATTTAGACAAGCATAATCGATTCATGATTTGACTTTGGAAGCAGTTCCTTGGTCAGTAATATTGTTTCTGGGAATGTGAGGCATTGCGCGTCTTATACACTGATTGTTTTAAATTCATATTCATCAGTTCATTCCTCGTCATCACGTTTTGAATTCTGGTCAGTGGATGAATTTTTTATTATTTTTAAATTGTGATCGCATTTCGTCTCATTCAGTACCATAGGTGCCGATGACCTAGATGTTAGGCCCCTCTAAACAGCAAGCATCATCATCATCATCATCGAAACCTTGTTCTTCGACAACCCTTTTAGAACATGTTTGGCAGTATATATTTGATGTCTTAGTGCAGGCTGTTGGCATTTAAGGCAGCCTAAATTCGAGAAACTCGTAGTGCTGGAAGGTTAATGACCCGTTTTCCAGGTAATTTTCTTCATCAAAACTGGTTTTAAAACCTATAGCTACCCAGCGAAAACTACAGATATTGTTGCCATTGATGCTTTCACGGCCCGTACTTATAGACATGATACTGTATAGGCTTTTGGGCTTATGCCGTGTCAGGAAAATAGATAATTTACTCACTGATTACTCTATACTGTATAAGGTCATCAACCTACAGTCTTATCTGTGATTCCAGTTCTTTATTTGTATCATTTATGTGGTGTGTAACTATAATAATAATAATTTCGTGTGGCTATTTCTAGCCGAGTGCAGCCCGTGTAAGGCAGACCCTCCGACGAGGGTGGGCGGCATCTGCCATGTGTAGGTAACTGCGTGTTATTGTGGTGGAGGATAGTGTCGTGTGTGGTGTGTGAGTTGCAAGGATGTTGGGGACAGCACAAACACCCAGACCCGAGTCATTGGAATTAACCAATGAAGGCTAAAATCCCCGACCCTGCCGGGAATCGGCCGGTTACTGGCGTACCGAAGGCCAGTACGCTGACCATTCAGTCAACGAGTCGGGGTGTGTAACTGAAATAAGCGAAGTGCGTTAAACTGGTTGGTAGATGAGACCATTCTAAGCACAATATTTATTTATTTATTTATTTATTTATTTATTTATTTATTTATTTATTTATTTATTTATTTATTTATTTATTTATTTATTTATTTATTTATTTATTTATTTATGACGGGGCTCAGGCTATGAAGCCTGCTATTATGCCAAGCCATATAATTATACACCTGTATAAACGTACTATATTAATCAGTATAACTACTTAAAATTAAAAATAAATTTAATATAATTGAAAGTTAACATAAAATGTAATTTACTGAAATTTAAAGTATCATAAAAGTAATTTTAACATCTTAAAATGAATTTATAGTATTTACTGTTATTAAAACTATTTCTCGAAAAATGTAAACTATAATGATACTAACCTTACATTTACATTTTATTTATTTAACTTAATAATCTAGCATTTGGGGTTGCCTCTTACAGTAAATTAATCTCAATGCATGTAACATTTCCAGCACATTCTTCTGAATAACTTTAGGTTACTTATATCTCTAATTTCAGCCGGAAGAGAATTCCAGGAACGTATAGTCCCCGGTAATAATGAGTTGTTATGCGTACTACTGTGGTGAGCGGGGATGGTCGGCGGGGATCGTATTGATGAACTTGAGGGTGCTCTACCTGAGGGAGAGAGGTAGTTGAAATCAATTTTCAGGTAATCTGGTTTACCTGTTCGCACTACTTTGTGCATATGAGAAACAGCATGGTACTTACGTCTATCACATAATCTTAACCAAGACAGCTGATGGAGGAATGGGCTGATGTGGGAATGGAGCGGAAAGAAAGAATCGAATGCAGACATTATGTGCCCGTTGAAGATCAGAACCATGCGAACAACTTATAATTATCATTATAGACTACATCACCATAATCAAATATTGGTAATATTAGTCCCTGAACGAGCAGTTTCCTTGTGTTGACAGGTAGAAATTCCCTCAATTTGTAGAGTGAGTGTAATGAACCGAATACACGTTGACATTTTTTGTTATTGATCTGACCAGCTTAAATACTTATCAAAAATTATTTCAAAGTTGTTAATGGAATCTTTCAGTGTTAGAAGTGTTTCATTGATCTTGATAACTGGTATACTGATGCTTTCTAATTTGGCATGCTCTTTGTTAGATCCTTTTAAGTTGGCTTGCGATTTTAATGGATACTAGTTACAGTTTTTCAGTTGTTCTGATAGATCATTCATGCATAGGGAAAACAGAAGGGGTGACTAAAACCCCACCCTGCGCTACCCCCATCCCAGAATTTCGTCATCTAGACATATTATCTCCCACTGACACACATTGTTTACGTCCACTGAGATAGGAACGTGTTCGGCATAATACATTATTAGGAAATTTCATCATTTCTAATTTGGCTAGTAAAATGTCTTTGTCTACGCAGTCAAATGCCTTCGTAAGTTCGAGAAGAATTAGCAATGACATTTGTCCGTTACCCATTGCTAGCTGAATGTCGTTAGTTACGTTTACTAACGCTGTGTTCCTGCTATAATTTATATCTGTCGAATAAGTTATTTTGCAAGAGATAGACTGTGATTTGTTTCTGGACTAGTTTCTCCAGTACTTTTCCTAGCACCGGGAGGATACTAACAGGGCGGTAATCGTCAAGGGTTGTAGGGGTACTATTTTTCGACAAGGGTCGGATGATGGCATTTTTCCCGTTCTCAGGAAAGACTCCCGTTATAAGAGAGGTGTTAATAATGTGCGTAATTGTAGGAAGAATGATGTCTATTATTATTCTTAAAAGGGACAGGTTTATTCCGTCGTGTCTAGTAGACCCTGATTTTATGTCATTGAGGGCGCTGGAGTCACATTAGAGAAATAGAATGTTTCTCCGCTATGCTTTTCCTTTCAATATATACTGTATGTAGTGGCTCTCTTGGTATTTCCAGTCGTCTGGATGGTTCTTGAGCTAAAATAATTAATCAAATGGTCCTAATGTACAATACAGTTACTATCCTGTGTTTTTGATTTATTTAAACCAATATCGCGGATAGTTTTCTATACAACAGCAGAGTTATGTGTATTTAAAATTTCGTACGAGTAGCTTATTTTAGCATTTCTTATCATATGCGTTGTTTTATTTTGGAGACTTTTATAGTTCTCAAAATTGTCCTGTGCTAGATGTTTCACATAGTAATAATAGGCTGTGTCTCTGTCTTTCATTTGATCTCGAATTCCTTGACTGAGCCAAGGGTTAGAAGGTCGCTTTACTCGAGCAGTACGGAATGGGGGCATGTCTGTCGTATAAAGTTAAAAGGAGTTCGTTAAAATGAGATACTTCGTCGTCAATGTCCTTTATATACTGAATTGTGTGCCATGGTGTGTTCGGAGCGTTCACATTTTTGAAATCCCTGTATGTGATTATATTAGGCTTGTATTTTGGACACTTCAAAGAGTATGCAGCGTAAATCATATCATGGCGGAAAAGGCCTGGCACATGTCCATGTCCATGTGACAATATACGGTCATTATTGTTTACAGTGATTAGGTCGAGGAGCGTGTGCGAGGTTGCAACAATGTATTTGGGTTGTAAGGGAAGAATTGTCGTATTAATGGATTCAAAGCATGCATATTAACCGACTAGTATTTTTATTGTTCTCTATCTTAATGTTATATTTTGTAGTGTACTGCATTCTGAATATCAATATAATTCACTGATATCAGTGTCCTTATAATGACAAGTCTTGCATGCGCGCACCACACATGCACAAGCACATTAATCGTGTTCTACTATCATTTTGTAACTATAAACCCCCATCCACCCACCCCACCATCGGCCGATCGTGGATACGTTACTGCATCAAGGAAGGCTGGAGAAATTACTTTCAGAAAATGCTAAATGAAGAGTTTGCACGGAATACAATTTTGAGGTAATCTGGTTTACCTGTTCGCAGTATTTTGTGCATAAGAGAAAGAGCACGGTACGTCTATCACGTAATCTTAACCAGGAGAGCTGATGGAGGAATGGACTGATGTGGGAATGGAGCGGAACATTTAGAATGAATCGAATGCAGGCATTATGCGCCCGTTGAAGTTTAATATTATTATTGTGAATCCCATCTTATTTATTTATGTCTTTATTTAACTTACACCAAATGTATGGTGGAAACGCAGTAGGTCCTGGCAAGATTGATTGACAAGAGCGATTTTAACAGTACCTTCTAAAGAAACTACAGTAATGAACTACGTCACTGGCTGTATTTTACTTCATTTCTTCAAGGAAATTGGAAGTCAAAGTCTGTATTGAGATTCGGGTAACAAATTCTTTCATAATTAGCTTCCTCCTTCAATCATTATTCGTACTTGAAAAGAAATAAACAAAATCTCATATTCTATTCGAATTCACTTTCAGTAGGAGTGAGCAGCAATTAAAACACAAGCTGATTTGATGAGTAGGTAGAACAATGGCCCGCCATTACTGGCTGAATACAAAGACAGTGCCGTCTGCCGGCCATTAGCAGACAGCTTTTTATGGGTTTCGCCTGCTCAACGTCTATAATTATCTCGCTACTGAGTAGTTTTATTTTAATAATATTGTAGTTTGGAAATGTTCGTTAAGAGAACTGCTTGCCGAGATGACATTAATTGAGTTTGTCTCTCTGTACTCATCCACTAACGAGCTATACTTCCTACTGTTCTGAGCCCTAACAAGGACGTATTTCTATTACCATTGTACAGCCGACTAAACAGGTGAAATTGTAACGAATCCTCCAGGAGCTGCTTGAAAGGAAATTCAGAGTACTGAAGAGCATGTAATTGGATAGGAATTCATTTCATTAGTCGATTTACATGAAATAGCTTTCCACTCGATGCAACTCAGTTTATGTCATGCCATTTGAAATAGAAATATTATTGTATACATAATGGTATGTTTCATCCATTCTAGGGAACATCTTCAGATTCCTGAAATTGCATCGAAAGGAAAGTAAGGGTATTGCTAAAATACATTTGAAGGTATTTGAACATTAAAAGCCATCAAAACATATCTTGGTTTTTCACAACTTTGAAATATAACCCTTCATGAATCCATATACCGTCGCTGTTTGGGAGAAAGGGCATACCTCAAAATGCTTTTCTTATCCATTATTTTGTTGAAGAACTGGTCACGCCTCCCAGCCACATATGGATATTTAGTCCATCAGACTAATATTCCATAGTCCTATGCTTACATGTAAACGAAAGCGAACCGTACCGCACCGCACTCTAGGAATGTATGTTTACATGACTTATTTACGCACACCTACAGTATAATGTACTTAAGGTTCATTTTCCTTTACACGTTAGCATAGGAAAATGAACACAACGAAAATTGTTCTGATGGACTGCATATCCATATGTGGCTGGGAGGCGTGACCAGTCTTAATCAAAAATAATGGATAGGAAGTGCATTGTGATATGATGATTTTCTCGAACAGCGACGATGTAGAAAAACCTGCCTAAACCCTATATATCTGAAACCTGCAAGAAACAGAAAATAAATTTCGCAATGGAGGAATTCGCTGTTAAATAATACTTTAAACAAAAGAAAACTGCCTAACTAGGAAATGAAACCATTTATGGTACCATTTGCGTAAATAACCTGATGAAAACGGAACAATGTAAGCATAACTACTAGTAAGCTCCATCAAATCATTTCCAATCTTGTAATGACGATAGTAAGCATAATGTTAATTAGAAGACTAGGTGTACTTGGACTTCAAGCATCCATTAACCTCAACCTCGGCGACTCACTTTGCCAGCATGGGTAACTCAGGTGGTAGAGCCCTGTCGTTCTGAGCACAGGATTTACTGCCACGTTAAAGAATTCCTACGGGACGAAATTCCGGCATCTTAGCTTCTCCGAAAATAGTAAAAGCAGTTAGTGGGATGCAAAAACAATATTATTATTGTGACTCGCATCTTGAAGGACCATGGAAAGACTGGCAGAGTAGTTTCTCTTCAGCACAACAATTGATTGATTGGTTGATTGATTGATTGATTGATTGATTGATTGATTGATTGATTGATTGATTGATTGATTGATTGATTGATTGATTGATTGATTGATTGATTGATTGATTGATTGATTGATTGATTGATTGATTGATTGATTGATTGATTGATTTCATTAAGAACGCATAGTAAAGATTCATGCGCCTGTAATACCGTTTAATCTTCTTGATGAAAGGAGTGTTCGCCAATGGCATCAAACCTACATGATGTCAGAGTAAGGGAACGGAAGAGTTCTGTATAACTTTCTCAAATCGTAGGCGGTTGAGAAAACCACTCACGCGATGAAGGAGAGCAAAGGTGAAGTGATGGTCTGGAACGAAAGAGCCACATATTAACACTTATCGAGAACACACAGTCAAAAAGTCGTGAATTTACCGTCACCTCTTGAACATTGTAATATGCTGTGCAATCTCAGAAGAAGAAAATTGATAGTGTGGCCGTATCACGACTCAGCGCTTTCAAAACGTTTCTCATTGCCAACAATGTGAAGTAACCCCTTCATTATAAGAGTGCTGTGTGGTTTAGACATCAGCTCGCGATCTTCCATCTCACAGATAATGACGACAAGAACAGTAAACGATTCCTAAAACCGCGCACACGAAATTCAATATTCAAGAATAAGCTATTTGAGGAAAACATATCTTAGAGCTGCATTTTAAAATTTTAGTACTCATATCATTTTGTATAATATGTACTTGCGGAAATTCTCCCTTCAGCACGACCACCAACATAGTGAGCACACATATGAATTTGATTTATTAGTGAAAGAATAAATTTGTAAACCGGTAGTTAGTTTCTACGATTTTAGGTGCCGGAACGCATGCCCAAACCCACCCCCACCTCCACATAAAAGTCATAAGTTTCGATATTTGAAAATTTGTGATAAAAATTACTATGAGAAATCATACACGTGGGGGGTACTATTTCAAATCTCCAATGAGGATTATGTTCCAGTAAACTTGTATTGAGCAATCCTCTTACAAACACTGTGCAAACTAGTTTTGTGGGATGTGCCGAAACGCGGTTCCGACCGAAATTAAGCACTGTTGTAAATTACTTCTAAAAGTAAACATTTGGTAACAGTATTATACTTGAAAAAGAAACAGTATAATAAAAACAGAATGACATGTTTCGCTCTTGAATGAACATCATCAGATTCTATCAAATCGCACTCAAATATTTACAAATGTGTAAACGTTTATGCATATTTCTGTTTAAATCCTTAAAATTTGAAATCAGTAAATTATGTTAGTGAAGTTCTCACTTCCCTCCAGTTTAACATAGGATGTAACACCGGTATTCTGTCGTTGCCGTGTAGTCAGTCAATCATTAAGATAGATAGCATAGATAAAGTGTAGAGAACAATCGTAAAATTATAAAAGGTAAGTTCTAAGGGTTGTTCCTCCCATTGTAGAAAAATCCACAGTTCCTTGAGGCAATCAACTCAATGTTGAACACATCTTAGGGATATGAGCTGCAAATTTTAGGTAAATATAAAAAAGTAAGGGAATACATTTAGTATTTATTCCGAAAAATTGCATTCCTTTCCTTCGTTATCCGGTCCATTAAATTATCTGTTTGCCTTCTTCTCCCACTACGAGCGCTAATGTGAGTCAATGCATTGTTTCACTTAAGCACCACTACGAGCGCTAATGTGAGTCAATGCATTGTTTCACTTAAGCACCACTACGAGCGCTAATGTGAGTCAATGCATTGTTTCACTTAAGCACCACTACGAGCGCTAATGTGAATCAATGCATTGTTTCACTTAAGCACCACTACGATCGCTAATGTGAGTCAATGCATTATTTCACTTAAGCACCACTACGAGCGCTAATGTGAGTCATTGCATTGTTTCACTTAAGCACCACTACGATCACTAATGTGAGTCATTGCATTGTTTTACATAAGCACCACTACGAGCGCTAATGTGAGTCAATGCATTGTTTCACTTAAGCACCACTACGAGCGCTAATGTGAGTCAATGCATTGTTTCACTTAAGCACCACTACGAGCGCTAATGTGAGTCAATGCATTGTTTCACTTAAGCACCACTACGAGCGCTAATGTGAATCAATGCATTATTTCACTTAAGCACCACTACGAGCGCTAATGTGAGTCATTGCATTGTTTCACTTAAGCACCACTACGATCACTAATGTGAGTCATTGCATTGTTTTACATAAGCACCACTACGAGCGCTAATGTGAGTCAATGCATTGTTTCACTTAAGCACCACTACGAGCGCTAATGTGAGTCAATGCATTGTTTCACTTAAGCACCACTACGAGCGCAAATGTGAGTCAATGCATTGTTTCACTTAATCACCACTACGAGCGCTAATGTGAATCAATGCATTGTTTCACTTAAGCACCACTACGAGCGCTAATGTGAGTCTATGAAGAGTTTCACTGAAGCTCTTATAACTACATTCAGTGTGGATAGTTTTACAAATCAAAAAGCACTAAGGATATTGAACCAAGAAACACGTCACAAAATAATTATATAAATAAGTTAATTAGGCTAGGAATTGAATGAGAAAGGAAACGAGTAAGGAACAAGCGATCTTAGGTTTTCTGAGGAACTGCATTTAGGCACGAAATTTTCGAAATTTGCTAAATTTTTTTGTTTGATAGAGCTCTCCAAGAGTCACAATTTGAAAACTTTCCGGGCCCTTTAGACCTTCAAATTTCGGCACAGTTGAGGAAATTGCTTAATTTGACGTTTTTCTTATTATGGGGACCTCTACTTTGTTTAATAAGAAATATTGAAACTATAATAGCAATTCCTCTGCCCCCCAACCCACTGTCTAGATAAAATATCTCGAGTGCCTAGAGAGCTGCAGGTTAGCATAAAGGCAATCCTCAACACGTCACGTGTGGCCCTTCCCCTTCTTTTGGCGATATCTTCATTCCTCGAAGTGTAGGATCTCTTTCTTCCCAATCTTAACCCTTTCCTATCCCAACATCGCCATAAGACCTATCTGTGACAGTATGACGTATAAAAAAACATAATTGACCATCACCATCACTAGATCCGGTCGCGAATCGAACAGGGGGCCCAAACAAGGAATCACTGACCAATCTGCCGTCCAGCAGCACATCTCTCCTGTATTTCCGTAATACTTTTTATTTCTTGTTATTGTGCATTTCTTAACTATTATTGTTATTGTTATGAAATTTCATGCATTGATATAATTTCTCGTATTATATCGTTTTAATGTGATAGTTTCTTGCATTTGTTATTCTCGTGCAATTTAAGTTTTAATTTAATTTAATTTTGGTGCAATACTACAGTAAGAACTAATTGTCACCGGAATATATCCAAATTGCAATGCATTTTTAATAATAATTGTTACGGAGTTATCCGTGGTAGTTAGAGGTGAAAGAAGGTACTGGGATGAACAGGTCTCAACAATTTAAAATTTAACAAAGGATATATTTTCTTTTCAAGGTCAAGAAATAACAAGTATAACAGGCACTCAGTTGTATATCAACAAGTTAAGAAAGTACAATTACAGTTTATTAATGGATTTTGGGCTTCGAGCCCCAGATTCACAATCCCTGAGCAATGAGCCCAACTTTACTTATACACAAGGTTTGACAAAGGGGCAGAAAACCTCAATCATGCCCAGGAGCACTTGCTCCCAATTACCCAGTAAAGCCTCCTCGAGGCACACAGAAAATCTACTTTTAAGAAAGAGCAAACCCGCTCTCAAAGTTCAAGCCCATCAAAGGCCACACCAAACTCCACCTTCAAGCTGCCCTCCAGGCACACAAGAACAGGGGTAAAATTACCCAACCTACTGAGGCCTATTCATTAAAGAAACAGGGCAATAACATGGCCCCAAAATACCAACTTGAGAGGAGGCGTAACTTGCACTCCTAATACACCTTTTTAAAACCTATTTGGCTCTTAGGCCGTTTATGCAAGGGCTAATCCCATACTACGGAGGTGACACGATAGGAAAATTAATTACATTATGAAGCGAAGAAAAACAGTTATGAAAACGTAGTCACCTCAAAAACCATATGAGAGGGAGCTCGAGAGGGTTAGGCACACTCTATACCGATTTGTAGTTAAAGAGACGGAATTTATACGAAGTGTCTTTTACATTTTAAAAATAGGTTACATGAGGAAAGTTTTCGAACCTGCCCCGAGGGTTAAACTGCTGAGCTAGCAAGAAATGAAGTTATAAAATGGCCATTACCTTATGGATGAACTGCTACCCGAAGAAAGAGGCGCTTCCCGCCCCCTGCTACATAATCACACTAGGAGAGATGTTACTGAAGTGGCCAGGAGACCAGAAAATCAGCAGTTTATATACCCTCGCGGAAAATTCGAGACCTTTCATGAATGATTACAACCCGCCCACAAAATTTTATTGGATAACAGCAAAAACTAATACACCAGACGAAGAAGAAACACCTTATTGGTGGAAAATTAATTACAGAAATTCCTGATTGGCTACATTCAAAACAGGCGGAAAGAAAGGATTATATTGCTAACTCTCAAACCACAGAACCAAATTTAGCAAAAACAAAACTTATGAATGTTAAATTTCTTCCGGACAATTCATTCCTTTACACCAGAGAGCGTTATCAGTTTTGGTAGAGACATCTGTTAGAGAATGTTCAAAGTTCTTGCTATGGAGCAGACAAACACGACTCGAAATTGACATAGTTCAGAACACTACAAAATTTACAGTAGAGACATCTTCTGAGAAACTGTAGAATTAACATGGTTGTTAAAGTTCAGGCTTCCTCCAGTAGAGGAGTTTCAACTGGCGCAATGTTTGAATTAGCGGCGCGGAGGTGTACCGCCCGGTACAATAATAACCATCTATATAAATAAAATCGTAACGACCGTGTGTCTGTACATTAACTATTTTGGTGAAATTTTCGTATAGTTATCCGTTTCAGGTGTAATAATGACCATCTGCACAGCTTTTAGCTTTGATGTCTGCCTGTTTGTCTGAGTCCTTATACGTTAACTTGAAAACTACTGGATATATTACTACCAAACTTGATGTTTGGAATCCACCTGTCCTTGGGTAGGTTTTAGGGCCAAATATTATTTCTGAGTACCTAAATGTACTGTGGGTTTATCCGAAACCGAAACCATGATTTTGCACTCCCACAAAATATGAACATCCAAAAATAATGGAAATCTACCATACTTAATAGAAATCAATTCTATAACTTTTTTCTCATGTGCATCATTTTGATAGGAGGATTAATAAGGGAAATATCATTAACGGACGCTTTTCCAGCACAAGTCCCAACGGACTTAAATCAAAAGTGGGTCAGTGTAATGCGTATTTCTTATAACTTGAAAACTACTGAAGATATTTCAGCCAACCTTTATATTTAGCATCCACCTGTCCAAAGGTAGTTTTTAAAGTCCACACTATTTCAAATTCCCGCAATGGACTGGCGGTTTATAGGGAACCAAAACAGTGATTTTACTCTCCCACAATGTATACAAGACAGGCATGATTGGAAATCGAC
Organism: Anabrus simplex; assembly: GCF_040414725.1. Classification (NCBI taxonomy): domain Eukaryota; kingdom Metazoa; phylum Arthropoda; class Insecta; order Orthoptera; family Tettigoniidae; genus Anabrus; species Anabrus simplex. The sequence goes on from NC_090268.1 coordinate 194,907,459, forward strand.
GAACCTTCATGTAAATCCATTTCTAAACCTTTTTTCCTCATGTGCATTTTTTCAACGGGAGGATTAATAAGGGAGATATCATGCACGGCCGGTTTTGCAGGCTAAGTCCAGCGGACATAGCCCAAAAGGTGTTGCGCGTGGAGCAAATTCCTTATCTATTTATATAAATAAAATCGTAACGACCGTGTGATTGTACATTGACTATTTGGACGAAATTTTCATACAGCTACCCATTTAAGCGGTAATAATGGCCATCCGCATATTTTTTAGCTTTGGTTTTCTGAAAGTCCTACATTTTATCCCCCTCTCCCAAAATCAAGTTTGCGGCACAACCTGCCAGATGGGCTAGAAGATTGAAATTTGGCAAAATTATACGTTTTAGCCTGTAACCAACGGAAAATTTCCAAGATCATTAAATGTTTCCCTTTTCATCCCCGAAGAATGTCGAAATATGGAGGCAATTTTAATGACGGTGCAGACCTTCGTTTCGAGATATTTCGTGGCTAAACGGTAAGTCCGCACCATCTGAGTTCAATTTGGAGTTATCTACAACTTTGGTCCTATGATATTTTTCGTCCCTCTCGCCCCTTTATACATTAGATTTTGCTGTATTTCTCGATTGTACGTAAATTGTGTGATTTTTACACGTATATGTCATAGTTTAACACACTTATAGGAAAGAGTAAACGATTTGGCACGCACATTGACACGACCAACGGTTACATGCGAGCCAAATTTCATTATTCTACCATCCACATAGTTATGCGAAAAAGAATGTAAATTGTTAAAAATATACCCAAATATCATCCCATTCATACAACCCAACTCAATCGAACCCATAAATATGGGAGATTCGATAAAATGTTTTAGGACCAGCCACGTAGAGCGATAAAAGTGGCGTCTGACGGTGTAAACCGTATGTTTATATCATGGACCGTTTAGGAGCAGTAAATCTCGAAATGAAGGTCTGCACTTACCAACGTGACCATGCTTATCTCTCATGTATATAGATAAAATCTTAACGACCATGTGCCTGTACATTAACTATTTTAAAAATTTGCACACTTTATCCCTGAAGAATATCGAAATATGGAAGCAATTTTAATGATGGCGCAGACCTTCGTTTCGAGGTATTTCGTGGCTAAACGGTAAGTCCTATCACTAAGCGGATAGCACAATCTCAGTTCAATTTTGAGTGATCTACAACTTCGGTCCTATGGCATCTTGTCGCATCTCCATCCCTTATACTTTAGATATGTCTCTATCTCTGGGCTATACGTAAATTTTGCATTTTTGCACGCATAATTCATATTTTGAGTCACTTAGAGGAAATATATAATCATCAAGTTTTACACGAATGTTGGCCCACCCACAAGCAATATGTGAGTCAAATGCTATGTTTGTAACTGTCACATAATTATTCGAAAAGTATTGCACTGTGAGACAATCGTACCAAATTTTACCCTATTCAACGTTTCTAACTCAATCTAATCTATGAATGGATCAGATACGAGAAAATATCATATGACCTGACATTTAGATCTCTAAATACGGCGTCTAATGATATAATCCGTTTGTCGATATGACGTTCCGTTTAGCAGCAGTTAATCTGTACATGAAGGTTTGCAATATTGTAAACATGCATATACTTTCGTATGTCGATATATATATATTCATTGATATCGATTTGTAGCGATCGAGGCAGGGTGTGGCTGTTATTGTAATCAGTACTCCCCACATCGGCTTCGACTGGTAGTAGGAATGGGGTCCTTCTCGAACTCCTGTGTAAGTGAAATTAGTAAGGATGGCCTTCCATTGTAATGAATAATTCCCCCTCAATTTGACTTGCAGATGGCAAGAGGGCATGCAATTGCGTTCAAAATTTCCCTACTCGATTGTGTCTGGCTGTAGGCAAGGGTGTCCTCCATTATAAATAAATGTACTCATCAAAAATGTGACTGGCGTTAGGCATAGTGGCCGGCTATTTTCATGGAAATTCACCAGCTCGGTGTGGCTGGCAGTAAGCTGGCTGGCAGTAGGAAAAGGGGTCTGTCATTATAATGATAACAGCACAACTCAATTGTGACTGGCAGTATAGAAATTGCATGCCATAATAATAAAATCTTCTCAACTGTAATCTATCTGGAAGCAAGAAACGGGATCTGCCATTGTAACGAAAACTTCCCAAATCGATTGTGACAGCGTAGTAGGAAATGGGGCCTACCAATATAATGTAAACTTCCCAACTCTATTGTGAATGGCAGTAGGCAAGTGAGCCTGCCGTTATCATCACAACTCCGCGACTCACACTTTAAAATGGAAACAACGTATGGGAACCGGCCCATGCTGTTTCTCGGATAATAAAGCTAAGAAATACGCAATTTAAAAAAATCATATTCACTGCATGTGCAGTAATTTACTTCGATTTTCCGTATACAATGTAAAATACCGTAGCAAAGCACTGGTACACTTGCTAATAATAATGATCGCTTACATTTCATTATAGACTGTTCTGCCTTTCATTGTTCAGTCTGCAAGCCTCGGTAAATATACTAAACTCCGCCACAATCCTGTATTTGTAACTAGCTCCGTAGCTTCATTTAGTTCTGTATCTCTTATATTTAAATCGTTAGAAACCGAGTTTAACCATCGTCGTCGTTGTCTCCTTCTTCTTCTTCTCTTACCCTCCATGACCGAGTCCATTATTCTCCTAGGTAACCTATTCTCCACCATTCGCTTCACATTCCGCACCAGTGAAACCTGTTTATGCTTACAGCCTCACCAATCGAGTTCATCCCTAACTTAGCCTTTATCTCCTCATTCCTAGTACCTTCTTTCCATTGTTCCCACTTGTTCGTACAAGCGATCATTCTCTCTACCTCCATGCCTAATACTTCTAAATTACGCGTAAGCTCTCCTGAGTCCACCCAGCCATCACTCCTGTACAGCAATTGGTCTGAAGACAGACCTATGTAAAGATAGTTTCGTCCGGGAGCTGACTTCTTTCTTTCAGAGCAGTGCTGAATGCAGCTGCGAGCTCATTGCATTAGCTTTACTGCACCTTCGTTCAATCTCACTTACAACGCTACCATCCATACACATTCTAAATAATAATAATAATAATAATAATAATAATAATAATAATAATAATTGTTACTAGCTTAACACTACAAGTGATAATAAATTAACGTTAAAACATAACTACCCAAAACCAACAACTACGACAGCAATAGCACAACAAGCAGGTCCATGGAAAGAGAATATTACAAGAAATACCACTAGTTTAAGTCCAACTCGTTGGCTGAATGGTCAGCGTACTGGCCTTCGGTTCAGAGGGTTCCGGGTTCGATTCCCGGCCGAGTCGGGGTTTTAATCGATTCTGATAAATTCTTCTGCCTCGCGGACTGCGTGTATGTGTCCGTTCCAACACTCTACTCATCATATCCAGACAACACACCATACTACCAACCACCACAGAAACACGCAATAGTGATTACATCCCTCCATGTTGGGTATGCGTCAGGAATGGCATCCGGCTGTAAAACAGATCCAAATCCACATATGCGACGCAATTCACATCCGCGACCCCACAGGCGTGGGGAAAATGGTAGGAAAAGAAGAAGAAGAAGAAGAAGAAGAAGAAGACTACTAGTTTAAGGTTATGAATTCATCATCATATAATAATTCACACACAATTATTTCCAGTGGTTATCACCACTGTTTACAGCACTATAGGTTGAGCTTACTAGTAGCTTAACATTACAACACCGCCATATACAAATCCACACGTTCCTTAAGCATTTAAAAATTTTATGAAGGGGAAGAAGATGAAAAAATGGTTAAACATACAGGAACTATAAGACAGCACCATCTGAGATTCATATCTGACGAATGGCACTGGATTAGTGAACTAGGAACAAGCAATAAAATGATGCAATTTTTACATGAATCCTCGTTTTATGTTCATCCCATGTACTAAGCCATACTCGCATGAAGGCACTCAGCGTTGCATTATGATCCCACTAAAGATGATTAACAGAATCACATATTCCATAATAGCTATAATTTCCATTACTTGAAGACTTGTTTGTGCCATTACTTTTTATGACCACGTTACGTGGCGGTAATCAGTGAGCAGGGTGTAACTTACAGGTCACTCTGCCAGAATATTTCAGAATATATACTTTACTTTCAGCGCAAAACTGTAATTACTGCTAAGAGCCATAATAGAGCCGTCTGCGAATACATATTAATATTAGGAATGTTTATCCGCAATCACGAAGAGTATAAAAAGCTACCTGTAAATACTGTTATTTTTAAGTAATATCGAATTTATACGTCTATTTAAAATTAAGTTTCCTCCATAATTCCGATAATGTTCTCTCATAACCGGTTCTAAATAACACTTCACATATAAATAACTAATAAATGATTAATCACAGTCTCTGTGTATTGATATTAGGACATAGAATGTACAAATACTATTTTGAGTAGGCACTACATCAGTTCACGTGCTTAACATCAAGTAATAAACATTATTATCATCATCCTTTCTTTGTTTCCCCGTTAGGGTCTTCTGGGGACCACGTGATAATTTCAATGGTTCATCCTTTGTTGATCCTTCTTCTTCTTCTTCTTCCTCCGATCTTCTCACTATATCTCCTTTCCCTCTCCTCGGACCATTTTTGGCCTGTTTTTTTTCTTCCAACCTTGGAATCCTTCCATTTTTAATTCATTCTAACAATTTCTCTCTGTCTCTTGCTTCTTATTCTTCTTCTCCCATGTTGTTTCTTTCTAAATCGTTCTTGATTTTATGAATCCAGGTTGTTGTTGACTTCTTGTTCCAAAGATATTTGAAGATATGTTTGGTTAACCCGTTGTCATCCATTCTGTATAAATAACGTATGAATCGTCACTTCCGTATTGTTCCTGTTATGTTCTATATGTTCTGAAATTTTAGATAATTACTTCTTGATTTCCAGAGTTCTCTAGTTCTTAGCGAACCAAATATTTTACGTATAATTCTTCTTTCCAGTACTTCTAATTTATGCAGCTAGTAATTCAGTACTAGGCATTCACTCGAGTATAGGCATTCCGGTTTGACCACTATGTTGTAGTGTTGTAATTTGAGATTTTTAGATAAACACACTTTGTTGCAGATATTCCGACTTATACCGTATGCTCCTTCTATCTTCTGTACCCTTTATTATACAGAGGATTTTTCCCAAACCGTTTCGTTGAATTGTTTCTCCCGAATATTTGAATTTCTTTACCTCCTTATTCGACCAATTCCTGTTATCAGAAATTTTGGAAATTTTACATATTGGTCACAAATCGGGAACTTTCTACAGAAATTCTTAAACCTGTCTTGTTGGCTATCTCTTCCATTAGTCAAACCATCTAAAATATAAAACTCGCAACAACTAGCGCAAGAAGTTTGAACATTTCTCAACAGATGTCGCTACTACAAACTTTTGTTATGCCCTCTGGTTTAAAGATGAAACTATTAAAATTCCCGAGTAAATTTTTATGTTAAAGTTTACTAAAGTGAATTGTTTATTCTTTGTTTTCGGTATGTTAAAGTTTACAACACTTCTGTCTCTTCCCGCCAACTTGATGTTGGGCAACGAAAAATTATGTACATTTATTTTTCTACCAATCAAAATTTTCTCGTATTTATTTGATTATCCAATAAGAATAGGCGGTGTGTCAGGGACTTAGCCCAGAGTTTCCTGGAACTTTCCCCTCGGCTATAAAAGCTGGCACATTTTAGGACCAGGTTGTCTTAGTGATCGCTCCAGTCTAAGTGTGTTTATAAAGGAGGCGGGGAGCGCCTCGTCCATCTTCGAGAGGTCGACCAGCTCAAGGTAAATAGATCCTGATTAAAATCTGATGGTCTTTCAAAGCTAGCTCGAGGGGAAGGTTTCAAATCTTTAGTGATGTAGCTTTATTTTCAAAATGTAAATTTCAAACTCTAATTGAAATTGCAAATTAGTCGAAAGAACTTATCCTAAATCAGCGAATGGAGAGTGAGGTACACTCTCCTTCCTTCTCAACTTGATTTTGAGGTGACTATGACTTTGTAACCATTTCTATCTTGTTATTACTGCAACTTAAATATTTTTCTCCATCTAGTCACCTCCGTAGTCTAGGCTTAGCTTCAGTAACTTTGGGCGACAAGCCCAAATAGGGTTTTATGCATCTAATGTAAATTTTCATGAGTCCAAGTATCCGCCTCCTCGCCATTTTGATTTTTGGGTCAGTAACTTTAACCTTTTGTTCTCACCAAAGGCCTTGTAGAATGGGTACTCGCTACCCCTGTTAAAAATCTTTTCCATTCTTTTCATGGTAAAGAGCATGTTGAGCATTTTAAGACAGTGAATACTGTTTGATTTTGTAAAATTTTTGAAAATAGATTCCTAAGTGTAAATTGATAGAACAATAACGCTCTTCCTGTTGATGTATCAGATATCGGGAGACCCGTCTCCTTCACTGTGTGTTAATGGGAGCAGTTGTGCTCATGTAAAATTTGTAATAAGGGAACTGCAAGCTCAAGCCTGCTAATTTGTTATTAGTTGATTGTTCTGAAATTCTAAAAGTTGTTACCTACCTTGTGAGCTCAATTTTGGTATCTGAATTTTTAAAGTCGAACTTTAGAAAAGAAAAATAATAAGAGAAAGAAATATAACTCTAATTTTAGATTTTTAAATTAATCCTCTCACTGTCTTATATTCGCCCATTCATCCCCGCACTTTGTTTCACCTCTGTAGATCACGGTATCCCCATAACAATTATTATTATTATTATTATTATTATTATTATTATTATTATTTGCCTCGTAAACATTTTAGTTACAAGATTGATATTTACATGAAGCTTTACATCAATACTTTTTTCCTACGTTAGCATTATGGTGAAGCCAGTGGCGTGGCGTGGGAATATCCTGGGAGTTGTCGATTCGAAACATACAATTGAAGGGAGGATGAAGTTCTTTACAGTGTTGACAATACCTGATGGCAAGAACTAGCTAAAAATGATCACCAAAACGGCAAGAATTACAAAATATATGGAGTAGCTTGCAAATAATCGCTATATGAATGGGCGTAAATCTTGAGACAGTGTCGGTTCACACACGCACACACGCACACACGCACACAAAGTACTTTTTAACTGTAGCAGCTGAGGGAGAAGGAGGAAAATATATAAAGATACGTGCAATTTGTTTCAAATGATACTGAACTCACCCAATAAAGACGCAGATCATCCTCATCACTCCTCAATCGCACGCATTCCAGAAGCACTTGGGTTAACAGTTGGATAACAGAAGATTTTCCTGATAATGCATAATCTTCACTTGTTCCAATAAATGAAAGAACTCACGTCGGAACCTCATATGAAAACATTTTTCCATATGGTTTAGTCCTTACCTTGCACTCTTGTTTCTTTCCTTTAACGATGATAACCTGACTGAACACATGCTCGACTTCCGTATGTGAATGAGGCAAAGTTAGGGCCGAAACAGCAAACAGGACCAATTCTAAATAGAGATTTTCTACTACAACGTCCTTATACTGATAATATTCTAGCCAGAATTCAGTCGTGGAGGACCTATTTATCCACTTCTGGAAACTTATATTCTTCCTCTAATTTTCGTCTTTCTCAACATTCCTTTCAAATCTTAAACTAACTATGTGATAGGTTCTTAAACTTTTTTAAAGGTTCCTCCAGGTCTACAAAATCTGACCTGCCAACGCTGGTCAGAGATATATAAATTGAGGTGTGTGTGTGTGTGTGTGTGTGTGTGTGTGTGTGTGTGTGTGTGTGTGTGTGTGTGTGTGTGTGTGTGTGTGTGTGTGTGTGTGTGTGTGTGTGTGTGTGTGTCAACATAGGCCTGGAAAGCATGGCGAAATTTCAACCAAACTTAATACACACATGATTTACTATCTGTAAAAAAATACCGAGGGATGATGTTAGTGGGGAGAGGTGGCATATAGAAATAAAAATCGAAGACTACCAATAACAGTGTTGAATCCATAGTTTTCGGGTCGCTCAGATGAGTAGTATTACTCCTGATGCCGTATAAGTTCAACTTGATCCTTGATTGGCATTGTGGGGGATGTGGAGAAAAGTGGTGAGAACCAAAATGTCCAAAACGTCCGAGATTACGGATGTATGCGTGTATTCTATGTTCCAGCTTAGTTCTCAACCAAACTTGCCACAAATAAGACTTCCTATCTTGTAAAAATTACTGTGGCGATAAGGCACCCCTAGAGGTGCGGAGGGGGTGGCATGTACAAATAATAGATAACTTCTTCTTATTATTATTTGTATTCTTCTACTACAGCTCTTCCCACACCTGTGGAGTCACATGTGGATTTGGCCCTGTTTTACGGGTGGAAGGAAGTAACCACTATTGCGTGTTTCTGTGGTGGTTGGTAGTGTAGTGTGTTGTCTGAATATGAAGAGGAAAGTGTTGGAACAAACACAAATACCCAGTCTCCGAGCTAGAAGAATTAATCAAACACCATTAAAATCCGCGATCCGGCCGGGAATCGAACCCGGGACCCTCTGAACCGAATACCTCAACGCTGACCATCCAGCCAATGAGTCGGGCTAAAAGTAATAGACAACAACCGATATTAATGTCGAATCCATAGTTTCCGGAGTCGCTGAGATGAATTATGACACTTTTTATGACGTTCAAGTACATGTACAGCCTCAGAATGATCGAAATTAATGTTCAGTGCACAGTTTTGAGGGTCGCTACGCTGATTGGTGACAGTTCCAATGACAGTTACAATCGTGTACGTCATATCTATAGCGCGACATGCAAATACATACAGTTATAAATAAATTATATTATTTTTTTGAAAGGATAAGCTACTTCCCAGACAATCTAGGCTGCTGCCACATGGACAAAGTTTAACGAAAAAAATCAAAAACTAAAATTTAAAATTTAACACACAACAATAACTTTCTTTCTTTCTTTCTTAACCTGCTTACCCTCCAGGGTTGGTTTTTCCCTCGGACTCAGCGAGGTATCCCACCTCCACCGCCTCAAGGTCAGTGTCCTGGAGCGTGACACATTGGGTCAGGGGATTCAACTGGGGAGAATGACCAGTACCTCGCCCAGGCGGCCTCACCTGCTATGCTGAACAGAGGCCTTGGTGGGGGATGGAAAGATTGGAAAGGATAGACAAGGAAGAGGGAAGGAAGAGGCCGTGGCCTTAAGTTAGGTACCATCCCGGCATTTGCCTGGAGGAGAAGTGGGAAACCACGGAAAACCACTTCCAGGATGCTGAGGTGGGAGTCGAACCCACCTCTACTCATTTGACCTCCCGAGGCTGAGTGGACCCCGTTCCAGCCCTCGTACCACTTTTCAAATTTCGTGGCAGAGCCGGGAATCGAACCCGGGCCTCCTGGGGTGGCAACTAATCACACTAACCACTACACCACAGAGGTGGACAACAATAACTTTAAAATTACAAAACGGTTCGTAAAATAGCAATCATCGCCACAATAAAGAAATCTACAAACATTTACATGATATAGAATGTGAAATCTTAGTGATATAATAATTTGTTACAATTTCTCAAACTCAATACCAGTAAGAAACAGATTCTCTATCAACCAGCCCATGGAGAAGGACATAGACAGATCAATGTCTCCATTGCCGAAGTGAACCTTCAAGTAGTAAGGTAGGAGGGGGGGGTAAATTCCGTCCCAGCACCTAATTTCGTCCCCTAGTAATTTCCAGTTTGCACGGTTGGTACCTAATGTTAGACGCGCGCACACCCGTAGCCTCATCCCGTTGTCTTGTTGTGAGAGTTGGTTGTGTGCACCACATTTAGTTTCCGTGCACAAAGAGGATTTCACTTTCCATGCTCAGCTGGATTAGTGCAGCCTTTTATTCCTAGAGTGAGCACTGATATGTGTATGAAATACTGGTTTGCATTTCAATCGTGTGATGTAGTTCCTGGCGTGTAATGGCCACAGTGAGGTGGTTGGCGTGACTTACTATAGCGGCCATTATAGTAAATGCTCGTAATTTCACCCCCTTCACTTTATTTGTTATTTATGAAGTGTATTAACATTTCCAGATGGAAAAACGCAAGCAATGGGATAATGAGTCTTGAATAAGGCTATTACGTCACTGAGGGACTGGGTTACATACATACAAGTAAAGTGTTTAGCCCGGGAACGCCGGAGTTTTCAATTTTCTATTTTTTAAATTTGTATTTAATATTCCCTGCATTCACATATTAGAGAACATTTAAAAGTCATTTTTCTAAAAATTGGCAGGTTGGTTTCTAAATGACGGCCTGGTACCGTACGGTACCGCACGGCGCTTGACATAGCTTTTGGGTAAAACTTAAAAATTGTTTACTCTTTAGAATACCATGTAATTTAATGCTTAATATTGTTACGGAATATCAGTTACAAATACAAATATCTTAGCAATAAAGGAACAAATGGTGTTTATAGGTTCATTTGCGACATCTCTTTAAGATTTCTGAAAAATAACATTAGCTCAGACATGATACATAGTCACCTATTTTCACTTTCCACTCGTGTGAAATGACATAAAGCAGTTTACACATACGCCCACACTACATTTGACACATTCTGTGCGGACGCGGGATTCGCATCCGGCGCCTGCACATCCCCGTCATTGATTTGTTGGAGCTATATAGTGATGTAGGCCATCGAACCTCAAGGTGTCAGGTACTCTAAAATGAAAAGAAGTGACAACAACTGTACTTATTTCCCTTCAAAATACCACCCAATTATATATATCGTAATCAATAGACCGTAATAAATATTTTGCACGTACCTTATTCCGATGGTGCTTCCATGTGACGTCGACTTACGTCCACTTGTCTTAGGAGGTTGCAAATAACGCCTCAGGTAAGTCATTACAATATTTCTCCTAAATTCCAACTGCTTAATTTCATTGCCCGATTTCCTCAACAGCATCCACGAATTGTTCACCATGATGTCTAAAAGCCATGTAAATATTGGCCACCACCACTTTTTACCACCGATACCAATCCTATAGAGAGATACATTTTCGTCCATACGATCGGTGCCACCCATACAGCTGTTGTACTTGCCGAATAGTTTTGGACGGGGGACTGACACTTTTTTCTTTTCAGCTTGACTGTACCGACTAACTTTTGACATAGGTTGCATACTATGGCAGGATGACACCACAGTAACTACTGCGTTGTCAACCCAGCGCGCGACAATTATCCCTTCTTCTTTACTTGTAGCGTATTCGAATGTGCCTCGTTTCTTTTTCTTCATTTCAGTAGAAGTCAGTGGACAGTCTTTCGGGACTCGATTTTCTCGAATGGTCCCAGTAAATTCGTATCCTCGAGAGTGAAGGTCACTCATTTGAAACCGGTGAACAAATTATCACAGTAAATTCTATACGGCAAATGTTGAACGGCATCAGGTCGCTGGTCCATCATAGATACTACGGGAGCTGAAGCTTTACCGAATTCGGTTTCATACTGTGTATTGGCAAAGGGATTTTTCCCTTGATAAACTTGAAAAGACACTAAATATCCTGCAACTGTGCTCAAACACCAGACTTCGAAGCCAAATCTGATCGGCTTCCCCCTTATGAACTGATTACACCCGTGTTTTTCGTAGTATGGTATCATGCACTCGTCGTAAGCCAAGTCCTGTTCCGCTGTAAAATACTGACGACATTTCTTCTCTACGGTATTCATGAAAGGTCTTAATTTCCACAATTTGTCATCTGTAACCATAGTGTTATTATCGGCACGGTGAATGAATCTCATTATTTGAAGAAAGCGATCTCGGCGCATGGCACTGCTGACCAACTCATGGTGAACGTCAGCCTCATTCTCCCAATATCGTCTTTTCCCAGACACTCGCACATAGCCACTTAGAAGTAAAATGGCAACAAATATTTTTTGGGGGTTATTTTGGGATCTTCTTCATTTTTAAAAAGGACATACTTGCTAGCCTCAGAGCGCAAGAAATTCACAATTTCATCGTCAAAAAACATCTCAAATATTTCGGTCGGCGTCATATTTCGAAAAGTGGAAAAATTCGCACTAGGGAAGTGGACTGTTGTCGGAACTAGATCATCCGCCATCCAGGCAGCTGGTGGACGAGGTGTTGATTTCGCTCTCTTTGCGGGCCATGGATCATTATCAGACATGGTTTCTCTGCTTCTGTGCGGAATTTGCTGCTTTAGCACTACTTCAGCTTGTGCTTGGAGTTGGCGTCCCGTAAGGTTATCTGTGAGACCGCCTTCATCTTCCTCAGCCGAATCTTCATCGGATAATACATAGGATTCCGATGGTTCAATGTATATCGCTTGAGCTTCAGTATCCTCCTCTTCAAGAAAGCAGAGAACTTCATCACGCGTCAAGCCACTGAAAAGAAAAGAATTTTACACGTTATTAGACGCGATACATCGCGTTATGACGTGGACTTTTGAGTAAAATCCACAATTATACAATTCAATGGCCCACATAAATCACTATTTACGACTACAGTATGAATTGTTTTTCTAGAATCACACTTAGCAGTAAGGAGAAGAAAAGAATCAAGAAGGTATGGTAAGCGCCGTGCGGTACTATACTGTACCAACGAAATAATTAGTGTCATAACAGCGAATACAGAAATTGTGACCAATTGTTTGCTATTTCAAGTCATGCACTCATATTTCTAGATAATAAACCCCGGGATACATAATTGTATTGTCAACATTTATAAACAAAATAAAGCAACTTACCTTAGACGGGCAGTCATCTCTATTCCTCTCGATACGATCTCAAATTCCAAGCAGTTGTCGCCGCCAACAAACAGTCCAATAAAACCCTCTGTTGATTTCAGGCATTGTTGGGAGTATCACCTTGACAATGTAAAGCAGAGTTGCCAGATATATGGAACGAGTAACGATCAGTAGGAGAAAATCTGAAACAATGCGCACTGGTACCGTGCGGAACCGCACGGCGTTCCCAGCGTCCCCACGAACAACACTGTAAGAATGTTATAAATAATACCAAGAAAATATTTTTCATAAGTGGCCTTCGCGTAATTCATTCTACGGAAAGTGATAAGGTCAGAAAGGAAAAATATTTCAAAATTAATTGTACTTTTCATAAATTTGATGAGGGACGAAATTACGAACACATTTATGGTAGTTTAGATTTTGCAGTGTTTACGTTTATGTCAAATATTAACTACCTTACCTTGTAAGAGTTTAATTGTAACTTGCTCGTAATGGAGAATATATTCAGTGATATAGGCCTATATACGAATTTGTAGCCTTAACCATAATATTCGTGAATTTCTACGAGTTCAAGTATGCTAAGAGTACGAAATGTGGGCCCCTTACCTAAATACCTTTCTTTACTTTGGCAGTATCCTCTCATCAACTGCATATATAGATTAGGAAATCAATTGAAGACTTCAATAAAAAAGGTTCTAATGCCAAAATAGTAGTTTTGAGGAAAATGAGTTGAAAGTATAGAAAGCATTTAATTGTAATCATTTCAACTTGTTTGTGTTTTGAATTGAAAGAAAAACATCTACTATCCAAATCCTATAAATGTGTTATTGTAACAGAATGGGAAACTCAATTGCAGTAGAAATTCAATGAAAGGCTCTAAGTCCCATAGCTCAATACATAGTAACATGATATTAAAGTGAAGAAAAACCTTGTTACTGGAGTGTATTTGTTGTTCATACATTTAAAATTTCACTCTGTAATCCTTTTAAAAACACTTTGTGTTCATCATTTCTGTCAAATCTTTCTTCTTTTCTTCCGAGATGTCTCTTGTGCCCTCCAGCGCCTGTAGTTGCATTTTCTTGATGTTCTCTGCACGTACACCTTTCTTCAAAATACTGACATTTTTCTAGGCCTCAAGTTCATTTAAGACCGAGCTCGATAGCTGCAGTCGCTTAAGTGCGGTCAGTATCCAGTAATCGGGAGATCGTGGGTTCGAGCCCCACTGTCGGCAGCCCTGAAGATGGTTTTCCATGGTTTCCCATTTTCACACCAGGCAAATGCCGGGGCTGTACCTTAATTAAGGCCACGGCCGCTTCCTTCCAATTCCTAGGCCTTTCCTATCCCATCGTCGCCGTAAGACCTATCTGTGTCGGTGCGACGTAAAGCAAATAACAAAAAGAAAGTTCATTTAAGCATCTCCTAGGCTTAAAAATATGAGGCTTGTGCTTGTTCACCCGAAGCCACTCTACGTTAGAAATGTTTAGCTTTGCTGTGTTTATACTACAATCGGCTGCCTTTTAAAAATCGAAGAAGTTTATCTTGAGTCATGTATCATGTTCTTTACATCTTCTTGAACAACACACTTGGTAACTCTTTTCCCGATAATGGCAAAATCCCTGTCACAACATACTGAACCATTCTGTTCATTGGAGCAATTGTATTAATTTGAGGATTGGATATTGGAATCATACTAGGCCACCCACGAAGCCGATGTCTTACAGTATATGTCATAAAGGAGTCCAGAAGAAGCGTTCTTATGTGAAGTGAGCGCGAGCGTCATTATGAGAAATCTCCAGAACTCATTAAAAGAAGTTATGTCCCAAGCCAAGCCTCTTGATGGAGATTGGGGACGCTTTCCAGTTCCCGGCTAAACTTATTCTAGGAGGGAAGAATGAAATAAATTAATATCTTTGGTTACAGAAGAGTTGCATTGGATTTGAGACAAGAATTGCAACCTGTATTATTTCTGCTTTATTTTGATAGGCATTAGGGCTGCATTAATTAATGCATTCGCTAATTTGAGCTCATGATATAATTAATGCGGGAAATTTTCCCGGGCACGCTAAGATTACACGCAGCCAAGCGGCTTGATGACGCTACCCGGAATTATAAATTAAGGCCGCCAGGGCATATCAGAGTCATTCTTGGACCGAGAGGCTGCGGGAACGAATCGTCATACTGCGTGTTGGTGCTGAGAACAACGCTTTGTCTTCAAGCTACACCGACTACCTGTACTGCTATTTCTGCAAAGATGTAAGTAATCAACTTGAATATTCAGAGGAGTGGAAGATTTTACCTGTGAGATTATGCTATGGGGAGATGAGGTACTGCTTATAAGAGACTAATGAACTAGTAGCTCCATATTTCTGTGAGGTCAAGGGATTGCGGACGAAATGCTAGAATTATTATTGGCTCAGGTTAGGAATTCTAAAACTATATGTTGTCCATGTGATAGGGTGATAGAACAGTGACTGAGAGTAGTGAAGAAACTATTGTGTACCAGGTTAAAACTCTGAACGAGACTTGGTCAGTGTGACGTGTGAGACACGCTAACAGTGAAGACAGGCATCGAGTTTGGACAGTCTGTAATATATGAATTTATTTTCAGTTACCCCAGCATCAAGTCAGAACGAGTGTTTGACAGCATCATTGCAAAGAAACCACAACCAGGAGCTGAAGCCAACACAACAACGGGCATCGATCCAGGAACGTTGGGAGCACCTGACCAGCACAACATCGAAGAGGACACCTTCCGACTACAGAGGGAGCTGTACGAAGACGCCACACAAGCAAGAATGTCTCCAAGTGGTCAACAGTCTCTGATGACAGCTCTGCAGTCTATCAGAATGTGGTAGATCCAGTGGTCCACAGGGATGGCCGCTCCGCTATGTTCTCTAAATTAAGGTCAGAGCTTTCCAATTCTGTTTCAAGCATGTCATTTAAATTTAGATAGGAATATGGGGGCCGTCAGTCAACCAATTTGTGGTAATAGGAGAAGTTCCCTTGTAATATAGAGCTAGGCCTCAAACTCGAACCCCGTACTTTAAGGTAGATGTTATTTGTACAGTCCTTGTTAGCGAAGTTATGGTTCATTGTAATTGCGTTATTTTAAAGTACGTGTTTTTGTAAGGGTCTGATTGAACTCATTTGGGCATAGGAGGTTAGTCTACAGATAGGTACTTTTATTAGATCACATTCAGGCATTTGTTTCTGCAGACGTAGAAGTGTATAGTTATGACCAAATCGTGACCAAGTCGTGACCAGGAATTCACCCAGATTCACTGATAGAGTGAGCGAGTCCAAATATTTAAGAGATTTGAGCCCATAAGAGGCAGAAGTAAAATTTGCAGTTGGTATGAGAGAGCCCAACCATTGAGAGTTTATTGAATATATTTTGGAAATGCCTAGTATGGCAATGTGACGATCGCTTAATGATTAGTGTTTTGTAGCACCAGGATTTAGCCCATGAGAGGCATTAGTAAGATGAGCGAGATTGCTGAAGGTATGGAGACGAGGGCAGATAGCCCAGGTATATTTAAATGATGGCTTTAGCAGCTGACTACGTGAAGTGTTCTTTTGAAAGGCAAGACTTTAGCCTGTCTCCCCGTTGGAGCTCATAAATTAGGGGAATGCCGCAAGTGGAGGGGTGAGAATGGAGGTCATTGAGCTTGACGTCACAGGCTGGTGTGTTGGTCGTCTGCAGTATTTCAAGTATGCTAGGAGGGGAAGAAACGACCTTCTTGTTTTGAAAGCAGAGAGAGAGATTTGTTTTATGTCCTATTTGTTTTACGTAATATTTTAACACTGGCCCGTTTTATACTGACACCCTTGTATGTGTTGATTGGATTCTTTCATATTGTTTGCATAGGTATCTTGGACACCTTACCTGTCATAGGACTAGGGTTCGTGACCAAGTCAGGTCATTGTAAATTTTGTGGTGATTTTGTTGGCACCGGGGTTCGACGGCGCGAGGCATTGTAAATTTTTATGGGGAATCATTGTTTTTGTGTAATTAAGCAGATATCCATCTTTCAAAACTTCGTTACTTACACCATTGTAACATGCTTGTTGCAGCTCACGTGTTTTCGTGAAGGCAGTGAACTGATCGTCATCGGCTCAGCGTCATTTTCCCATCTCCTATTGAAATGATCTTTTATTTGTAAATAATTCAATTTTATGTAATAAATCCCTATTTGTTAAACTTTGAATGCAGCGGTGTTTTCTGTTAGATATTTTATTTTAATTTTGTAATTTAGTCGAATTCTTACCTGAGTAGGCACATGTCCTAGTGTTTTATCTTTATGTTGCCCCGTTATACCCATGTTATCCCTGAGAAGAGCGCTCTCCCGGCTGATTGAAGAGGACAGTGTTCAGGTAAGACTATGTGCACCAGCTCACGTCTGTGAGAGTTCGTTCACTACTGTACTCTGGGTTCGAGACCGGCCTTCGCCTGGACGGAACTTTATAGTGCAGTAGGGCACATAGTTTAATTGGCGCCGAGCAACGTGGTGGCCGAAATTCCGTAAAGGGGGCCATAGCGCCATAGTATAAATGGCCAAGCAACGATGGGGCTCGATAACTTTGAAAAAAGGGCTAACCATAGCGCCATGGTATTAATGACGACGAGTAACGAATGGCCCGATATTTCAGTAAAAGGGACCATAGCGCCTTTGTCTACATTGTGAACTTGGTGTGGCTAACTGAGGACCCGATATTGCAGTAAGGAGGGTCATACAGCTTATTTTATTATGCCGTCAGGTGATGCTTGATATTTGTGTAAACGAGCTCACATAACCAAGTGGTATTTTGCTGATTTTCCCCATAAAATAGGGCTATAGGTCATAATGTGTGTCTATAAAGGCAGGACCTGATATTTTGGTAAATAAAGGTCGTGCAAGGCTTGATTTCAGGCATATGTTATGACAGCTGCATTCGATTAGGTGTTATGCAGGTATACCAAGTTTGGTCTGTGATCTGTACGGTTAGCTTGGTGATATATTTGGAGTATGTTGTTAAACTTGTGAGGTTGAATGACTGCCAGTTCAGAGAGGTATTTTGTGAGGTTCTGTCTTTGATCTTACCATTAGTTTATGGATATTCCTGTTGATGGTGTTTAGCGAGGATGTGCTGATTTTGTGGTTTCCTTGAAGTGATGGATGATATTCGTGCGGGGATTTGACCTGCAAGGTGTTGTGTTTTACAGGTGTATAATCGGATAGCTTGGATTTGTGCATGTGGTAGTTTTTGCTGGTTTATGACATTTTATGGGAGAATTTTATGTTTGTGTTGTGTATATATTTTGTATCATAGTGTTGTACTGACGGTTACCCTATGTTTGAATGACATGATATTAGATTGAGGTAGCCAATTTAGGCTTTGAAAGTTCGAGAGTTTAGCAGTAGGAACATTTTGATAAATTAGAAAGTGTAGGAAATTTATAGTATTTGAAATTTAATCGAGGACATACGGAGCGGCTTGTCCCGCCGGACTTTATGACAAGTGAGTTGAATGTCGGTAGACATAGGAGAGATGCTGAGGCAACTCAGCGAGCAGATGAATGAACAGTTTGTGGCGCTTAAAGAGGAGGTAGGAGCTATTAAAGGACAACAGACTAGGGATAGTGAGCGATTCAATGAACAGTTTGTGACGCTTCAAGAGGAACTAGGGGAGGTTAAAGGACAAGCGGATAGGAACGGTGAACGTTTGAACGACCAAGTCAGTGTTCAATTTAAAGAACAAGAAATTAGGAACTCGGATCAGATAAAAGAACTTAAAGTACACGTAACCGAGCAACTTACGGAGAAAATCGCGGAGTGCGAAGAAAAGGTGACCGAACAAGTAGTACGCACCGAAACACGGGTAGCTAACCAAATAACTGAGCTAAAGGAACACACTAGCATTCGTTTGGAGCAATTGGCCTCTGAAAATGAAGCGACTAGGGAGACCATAGCAGAATTAGATACCAAAATAGAAAATGTACGGCTGTGCTGTGTTACCACGACCGAGAAGTTAAGTCAACAGATGGAAGAATCGCACAGAACGGTAGAGAAGCAAATTCAGGAAGTAAAGAATAGTATCGAGGGGATAGAGCAGCGCATGGAAGAAAAAGATAAGGAGACTCAGTCCGAACTAGGAACATTTAGAGAAAACATGGTGGCAGTCGTAGTCCGCATGGATCATACTCAAGAAGAACTAGTCAGAATAGAAGAAAAACTAGAGGCTAGGACTCAAGAAGTGGTAGACAAACATGAAAGGACGACCGAGAAAAATAAGGCTAAAGTTGCTGGACTAGAATTGGATTTACAACGAACTAGGAAGGAAATCAGCGCGGAGGTCCAGGGTTTGAAGAAGTGCCGTGAGCAGGAACAACGGACAACTGAGAAACGTATACTAGGGTTAGAACATGAAATGGAGAATATACGTGATAAGTTGGACCAGTTAAAAATTGAGGAAGACAACGGAGTAAAGAAGCGGAAGCTGAGTAGAACTCATAGCCCGATGGAACGCCAGTATGGAGATGACAGCCTGAATGAAAGTCAGGAAGAGGGACATGAGATACTAGGAGAATCATTTAGGGCTAAGCCAAAGATGGGAAATTCAACCCTATTCAGTCAAGACAGTGTATTCCCGGGTTACCATTGGATTAGGGCACCCGAGGAGAAACCGAAGAAATTTGAGGGGAATGGAGAGGTCACACCCCGTTCATTCCTGAAAGAGTTAGAGACCTACATTGACGAAGGACAGATACCACCGGAGCGCAGACTACGCACGGCAGAAAAGTATCTTGGAGGGATTGCTGGAGCTTGGTTTAAAGCGTTTGGGCAATCATTTAAGAATTATGATGAGTTTAAACGGGCATTCCTGAATAAATTCTGGAATCAGGGACATCAATTGGCGCTGAGAATGGAACTCTACGCACGAAGATATGCGAATAGTACCCCCACTAGACTAAGCGAGTTCTTCATTTCCCAATATTTACGTTTGCAAGAGCTAGATCATCAGCCTGAAGAGTTGGAAATCGTCACAACCATTATCAGACAGCTGCCTGTAGAGGTACAGAGGGCTCTTATCGCGGCTAATGTTACGACGGCGGTAGCAGCGGAAGAAATGCTTAGGCTCTGGGACCAAACGTCTGCACTGCATCAACCACGGATACGGGCCATAGAGACTGTCCATAATGTGAACATACAGGCAGAAGAGCAGATGGAAGAAAGAAGCCACAAGGAATGTCAAAATTCCGGCACTCAAACACCTACCCGGAGGGAACGAGATGAAGAAAATCCGAAACCCAGAGGAGATACGAACTGGCGACCTCGAAGATGGAGCACATGGCAGGAGGAACCGGACCGATGGAAAGGGCAAGAACACCGAAGAAATTCATTCGAACAACGGCGGAATGACCGGCCGTACTGGAGACGAGACGGTGAACGTTACAACTCTAGAAGCAACCGCCAGCGATGGAATGGGAACCGAGCGAGATACGACAGGCCGAGGGAGAGTTCACTGCGCCCGAGAAATGGTGAGAGACAAGACGGCGCCTACCACTCAAGAGGGAGAGAGTCGGGGGAGATGTCAACATGCGACACATGGCAGGAAGCGATCCGGAATCACAGTGCGGCTAACTCTCCGGGAGCTGCGAGCTTGGCATACCAAGAATGTCATAATGGCGCCAGGCCGAAGGGTCTCAACCCAAATGCACCTAGCTTTGCCGAGATCGAGAGAGAGGATAAAAAAAACGAGAAATTTAGTGCCAGGAGATAGAATATTTCGCGAGGATGCCGGTTGGATGACTATAGCTATTCATAATTGGGTTATCACTCCTGATGATCTATTAGAGGATCCTAATAAAAGTAATTTGCCCAGACCGAAAGAATTACCTGTAATTTATACCAGAATTCACGGTTTAAACGTACGCTGTCTGGCTGACACTGGAGCCACGGTCAGTGTAGTATCACAGGCCTTAGTTTCGGACATTCAAAGTAGAGTTCGTATCCCGTCTATACCAATTTCAAAGGTAAAAATTAAAGGGATTATACCTGACAAAGTCACGTCCTGTAAGGAGCAGGTATTACTTGACATCCAGATTGGAGATTTACTGGTGTCACATCCATGTATTGTGCTGCCTAAAATGGAATACAATCTTATATTAGGAGCCGATTTCTTAAGAGAATACGAAGCTGTTATTGACATGGGTACGAACTCTATCCTGTTAAAATTAAATGGTAACCAGGAACGAGTAGAATTAAACCAGAACCAGGATTACCAACCCGGGGAACGTATTTGGACAATGGACATGCAGACGGAAGAACTTGATTCAGAAAAATGGCTACAGGATCACGAAGAAATTATTCCAGAGTTCGAAATTATGGTATCCGAATTGGAAGAACAGCGAGAGAAAGAAAAATTTCTAGAACTATTGCCGAATAAAATCGAAGAAGCAAAGATTAGTCCGGAAGACAAGGGACGGCTGCAGGAGTTATTGATGAGGCATGAGACGGTCTTTGGTTCGAGGCCTGGAAAGATCCCGAATTACCAATACAAATTATGTGTAAATAACAGGGAGCCTTTCAAACAGCGACCATATCCAATTCCAGAGAAGATGTTACCGCAGGTCCGGGAGGTAATCGAAGACATGGAGAGGAACGGGATAATCGCCAAGTCCCCGAGTCCGTTTTTAAATCCGTTATGTGCAGTGCCCAAGGCGAATGGAACGGTGCGCGTGTGCCTTGACGCACGATCTTTGAACCAACGCCTAGTCCCCGAGTATGAGAGACCTCCAAACCTTAAGGATATTCTCAAGAAGTTCGGAGATATGGAATTTTTCAGTACGGTAGACATGACTTCAAGCTTTCACCATATCGTTTTGGATCCAAGTACAAATATGCTAACTGGATTTTTATTTGACAACCAGACGTATATTTTCCTACGTCTCCCATTTGGCCTGGTCTCCAGTTGTGCTGCTTTGATACGGGCACTGGAATCGAACCTCAGTCCCTAGGTAAAAGAGTTTACGATTCGGTATATCGACGATATTTTAATCTGCACAAAAACCCTAGAAGAACACATGGAAAAATTGAATTTACTCTTTCAGGACCTCGAGAGATGCAATTTCAAGGTTAATTTTGAAAAGTCACACTTCTGTCAGCGCAGGGTATTGTTCCTGGGGCATGTTGTCGATGGTCAAGGCATTCGGCCCAACCCAGCTAAAATTGCGGCGATACAAAATTTTCCTAGGCCGATCAAGATTAAACATGTTAGGCAGTTCTTGGGCCTAACGAACTTTTTCTCCAATCATTGTCCCGGTTACACGGATACAGTGGCGCCTCTTCAAGATATGTTGAAGACCAATAATAGATGGAAATGGGGAGAAGAGCAAGAAAAAGCTTTTGTAAACACTAAGGTACTTTTAGAAAATTCTGTAAAATTGGGGTACCCTAGCTTCGATAGGAAGTTCATCATACAGACGGACGCTTCTGCAGTTGGAGTCGGAGCAGTGCTGTACCAGGAAACACCCGAGAGGGAGCATAAAATATCATATTTGGCTTTCATGAGTAGAAAATTACGAGGACACGAGTTGAAATACACGACCACCGAGTTGGAGATGTTAGCCATAGTTACGGCCTTAGCTCACTGGAGAAAGTATGTGTACGGATTCCCAGTAGTGATTAGAACTGATCACAAAGCACTTACCTTCATTCTTAAGACGGACATGGCTAATGCACGGGTCAGTAGATGGGCACTTTACGTCCAGCAGTTCGACCTCACGGTAGAACATTGCCCAGGGAAACTGAACATACTAGCTGACGCGTTGAGCAGAAATCCTAATCCGGAGGAACTTACAATACACCTAACTCTGTTAGACCAAGAGGATCAGAAT
Organism: Anabrus simplex; assembly: GCF_040414725.1. Taxonomy (NCBI): domain Eukaryota; kingdom Metazoa; phylum Arthropoda; class Insecta; order Orthoptera; family Tettigoniidae; genus Anabrus; species Anabrus simplex. The sequence continues at coordinate 194,930,111 of NC_090268.1, forward strand.
ATACTGGAGAGACTTCGGAATATTCATGAGGAACAGGAAAATTACCCGGAGACCGGACGGCTAATCCAGTACTTTCGGAAAGAACTCCAACCCGGGACTCCACAGTACGCTGAAGCGGAGCGCAAAGCGGTAAATTACCACTATTTTAACAACATTTTGCATAAATTTGTGGATGAGAATCATACGAAATTTAGAATTGTGGTACCTCCGCGATTACAGATTGACTTGATATGGATAGCTCATCACTCTACAGGACATTCAGGAATTGATAAAGTGGTAGCAACACTGCAGGAAACTTTCGTGTGGCCTAAAATGAGGTCGATGGTACAGAAAATCCTGCGTACCTGTGACATTTGTCAGAGGGTGAAACCAAATCCGTACCTTCTGAAGCAACCGCCACGACCACTGATACCTACGGGACCACGTAAATTATTCGCAATAGACTTCTTCGGCCCCTTACCCTCTGCTACTAGGGGCTTAAAGTACATCCTTGTCTGTATGGACGTCTTCAGTAAATTTGTTACATTATGCCCTATTCAAAAGGCGAATACTCGTTCAACGCTATCGCAGATCAAAAGAAAGATAATACCCATTATGGGTAAGCCTGAGAGCATCTAAAGTGATCATGGGAGTCAATTCACTGCTGCAGGGTTTAAGCGTGAACTAGAAAGACTAGGGATCAAGCATGTCTTATCCAGCATCAGACATCCGCAAGCTAACCCGAGTGAACGTATCATGAGGGAGATATCCAAGTATTGCAGGATATACTGCCCTAGAGAACATTATAAGTGGAACACTGTAGTGCCCATTATTACCGAGTGTATTAACACAACTAGACACGAATCGACCGGTATGATTCCAGCATGGATTCACAATAATGAGCTGCCTAAACGTCCTTGGGAAAATGTAATTCCGTGCCCTAGGGATCCTCAACTAGCTCAAGAGATTTGTGTTAATAACGTTGCAGAACACTTAAAAGCACAGGCTGAGAAGCGGCTGCGAAGAACTAGGAATAAAAGATTTCATAGACCTCTACAAGTGGGCGAGTTAGTGTTAGTTAAGACACCCACTGTCTCTAACCCTACAGAGAGATACTACCATAAGTTCGCTGAGCTATACACTGGACCGTATATAATAATTCATAGTTATGAAAATAACTCATACAAGGTACAAAGCTTGGACGCTACAGTGACTAAGGTCTTTAACTCATCAAACCTTAAGCCCTTTTTCCAACCCGGCCAATATCAATTAGACAATCAGGAAGAAGAAGAAGAAGAAGAAGAAGAAGAAGGAGGCGAAGAAGAGGAAGAAGAACCTGAGGAGGAAGACACTGAAAATATTGCCAGAGAGGAGGTTATCATTCCGGAAGAAGATGAAAATGACAGCGAAGAAGAACAACCAGAGGTACCCAATGGTGAAGGAGAAGAAGAAGAAGAAGAAGTGAATATGATTTCTCCAGGCGACCAGAAACAGCTATCTGAGCAGCGCAAAGAAACGGAGTGTCAAGACTGCGAGAGTAACCACCGGAGATTTCTAGCTCTGCTGGATGCCTATTACCAAGTTAGGAAGGATAGGGAGGCTATCATGTCTATAGCTGAAGATAGTCCCATGCCCTGAAGTTTTGAATATTGACAGCAGATATGATTGCAATGAGAAAATGATCTTGGAATTTGGGAAAATAAAATTCTTGACAAAATTTTATTTTGTCGTTCACGGGGGGCTATGAACCATTCTGTTCATTGGAGCAATTGTATTAATTTGAGGATTGGATATTGGAATCATACTAGGCCACCCACGAAGCCGATGTCTTACAGTATATGTCATAAAGGAGTCCAGAAGAAGCGTTCTTATGTGAAGTGAGCGCGAGCGTCATTATGAGAAATCTCCAGAACTCATTAAAAGAAGTTATGTCCCAAGCCAAGCCTCTTGATGGAGATTGGGGACGCTTTCCAGTTCCCGGCTAAACTTATTCTAGGAGGGAAGAATGAAATAAATTAATATCTTTGGTTACAGAAGAGTTGCATTGGATTTGAGACAAGAATTGCAACCTGTATTATTTCTGCTTTATTTTGATAGGCATTAGGGCTGCATTAATTAATGCATTCGCTAATTTGAGCTCATGATATAATTAATGCGGGAAATTTTCCCGGGCACGCTAAGATTACACGCAGCCAAGCGGCTTGATGACGCTACCCGGAATTATAAATTAAGGCCGCCAGGGCATATCAGAGTCATTCTTGGACCGAGAGGCTGCGGGAACGAATCGTCATACTGCGTGTTGGTGCTGAGAACAACGCTTTGTCTTCAAGCTACACCGACTACCTGTACTGCTATTTCTGCAAAGATTTACCCCAGCATCAAGTCAGAACGAGTGTTTGACAGCATCATTGCAAAGAAGCCACAACCAGGAGCTGAAGCCAAAACAAAAACGGGCATCGATCCAGGAACGTTGGGAGCACCTGACCAGCACAACATCGAAGAGGACACCTTCCGACTACAGAGGGAGCTGTACGAAGACGCCACACAAGCAAGAATGTCTCCAAGTGGTCAACAGTCTCTGATGACAGCTCTGCAGTCTATCAGAATGTGGTAGATCCAGTGGTCCACAGGGATGGCCGCTCCGCTATGTTCTCTAAATTAAGGTCAGAGCTTTCCAATTCTGTTTCAAGCATGTCATTTAAATTTAGATAGGAATATGGGGGCCGTCAGTCAACTGATTTGTGGTAATAGGAGAAGTTCCCTTGTAATATAGAGCTAGGCCTCAAACTCGAACCCCGTACTTTAAGGTAGATGTTATTTGTAAAGTCCTTGTTAGCGAAGTTATGGTTCATTGTAATTGCGTTATTTTAAAGTACGTGTTTTTGTAAGGGTCTGATTGAACTCATTTGGGCATAGGAGGTTAGTCTACAGATAGGTACTTTTATTAGATCACATTCAGGCATTTGTTTCTGCAGACGTAGAAGTGTATAGTTATGACCAAATCGTGACCAAGTCGTGACCAGGAATTCACCCAGATTCACTGATAGAGTGAGCGAGTCCAAATATTTAAGAGATTTGAGCCCATAAGAGGCAGAAGTAAAATTTGCAGTTGGTATGAGAGAGCCCAACCATTGAGAGTTTATTGAATATATTTTGGGAAATGCCTAGTATGGCAATGTGACGATCGCTTAATTATTAGTGTTTTGTAGCACCAGGATTTAGCCCATGAGAGGCATTAGTAAGATGAGCGAGATTGCTGAAGGTATGGAGACGAGGGCAGATAGCCCAGGTATATTTAAATGATGGCTTTAGCAGCTGACTACGTGAAGTGTTCTTTTGAAAGGCAAGACTTTAGCCTGTCTCCCCGTTGGAGCTCATAAATTAGGGGAATGCCGCAAGTGGAGGGGTGAGAATGGAGGTCATTGAGCTTGACGTCACAGGCTGGTGTGTTGGTCGTCTGCAGTATTTCAAGTATGCTAGGAGGGGAAGAAACGACCTTCTTGTTTTGAAAGCAGAGAGAGAGATTTGTTTTATGTCCTATTTGTTTTACGTAATATTTTAACACTGGCCCGTTTTATACTGACACCCTTGTATGTGTTGATTGGATTCTTTCATATTGTTTGCATAGGTATCTTGGACACCTTACCTGTCATAGGACTAGGGTTCGTGACCAAGTCAGGTCATTGTAAATTTTGTGGTGATTTTGTTGGCACCGGGGTTCGACGGCGCGAGGCATTGTAAATTTTTATGGGGAATCATTGTTTTTGTGTAATTAAGCAGATATCCATCTTTCAAAACTTCGTTACTTACACCATTGTAACATGCTTGTTGCAGCTCACGTGTTTTCGTGAAGGCAGTGAACTGATAGTCAACGGCTCAGCGTCATTTTCCCATCTCCTATTGAAATGATCTTTTATTTGTAAATAATTCAATTTTATGTAATAAATCCCTATTTGTTAAACTTTGAATGCAGCGGTGTTTTCTGTTAGATATTTTATTTTAATTTTTAATTTAGTCGAATTCTTACCTGAGTAGGCACATGTCCTAGTGTTTTATCTTTATGTTGCCCCGTTATACCCATGTTATCCCTGAGAAGAGCGCTCTCCCGGCTGATTGTGCACCAGCTCACGTCTGTGAGAGTTCGTTCACTACTGTACTCTGGGTTCGAGACCGGCCTTCGCCTGGACGGAACTTTATAGTGCAGTAGGGCACAATACGAAAGAGTGGCCCGACACAAGGAACTTGTGGTTTATTTCATCAAAGACACCGGTTATAACTAGATACGTCCAGAGAAAGAGAATCACTCCATTCTTATTTTGATCACAACAGTTGTCGCTCCAGCTACTTCTTTCCAGTAGCACCATTTCCTTCAAAGATTTAAAACAAACACGAAGCTATTTCATTAGTTTGTCATACCGTCATGTCACAGAATCATGTACGCATTGTTGGTATCAGCGATATGCACACCGAAGTTGTGTACTGCAAGTTGTCTGAGGTAAAACATTTGACTATGTGTCAGAGTTGGTACAAACAGTGCTTGTTGCAAACCCATTGATGCTGTACAGATATCAATGCTAGGCTTCTGGGATTGATTTTGGTCCTTCTTCATCTTGCGGTGATGTAGCTCCAGACGCACTGTCGGTTTCTGTTTCTCATGCGGATTAATTTTAATCATTGCATCTGACCGATAACATGTGCAACACGTGTCTGACCGGGGGAGGTAGAAAGAGAGATTTGAGAAATGCCTATTAAAAGTATCATAATGAAACTGGTACGTCACTTGAGAGTCACTGTTGATGTTTTTGAAGGCTTTGAACATGCGATGCCTGTTACGACCGGGACTGAGATATCCTTTTGCAGTTTTACGTCTGTTGTAGTGACTTTTCTCTCGTGGAAAAGTGTTTATGTGAGCAGTCACTTGTTTCTCTATTTCTTCACTAAATTTTCTGTGCTTGATTTCATTTCATTTTCTTAAGTCCTGGTATGTAGTGTCGCCTTTCTTCTTCTATTGTTAATAGCCGGATTTTCTTTTGAGTTAACGAAAATACCTCAGAAAATGTTGCTCTGTAGACTTGCACTAGGGCCGATGACCTAGATGTTAGGCCCCTTTAAACAACAAGCATCATCATCATCATCATCAGACTTGCACTTCGTCACCTTTCTCATCTGGGAGAATGTAATAAACAGTTGCTCTTCGATGGTTCATCATAGGTCCCATAAAGTCTTCTTTTAACATTTGATATTTGCATCAGTCATATCAAATAACTCCCTTGCTTTTCAATATCTTCTAGTACATAAAAGTCTTCAAACAGTTCAATTTTGTGTTCGTAGCTGAGGCTGCATGCACACCGACTCTGAAAGCAAGAAGGAAAACCCTGTGACATTTGTGCTATACCTCACAATGTCTAGGCTACTTGTTCTCTAAACTTGTCACAAACATCATTATTATTGTAGCCTAAATGCAAAACGAACAAGAACAAGCAGTTTGTATAAGTATGGAGTAAGTTAAGATTACTAATGACACCTCCCGTTTTGGACGAGCTTTACCAGGTATACTTTTATTACTTGAACTTATATACTCTTTAACATTTTTGAGCTTTTTCTGGCTGCAGCTACAGTACCTACTCCTTTCTTTCGTGTTTTCTTTTCACTCAAACTCTTACAATCGTAGGTCACCTCCGCGTGGAGCATAGAGCCTTTCATATGTTAACAGCAGCGGCAGATAAACTGCATGCCATCTGTTGATAAATATTGTTACTACACCATAATAGGTGCAGTTCGACCCATTTGTACATTGTTGGGATTGACGTTTAGATTTTATTTCACACAATATCTCGAAATGTGTAATATTGGCGCTTCGAGCCTTATTTATTTCAGGTCTTTAATTTTAGAATCAACCGTGCTGGAGCATCTCGATCCCGAGTATTTGACAATCATTATGTCAATGATACAACAAAGATCCTCGTATACAATTCAATTGTAGTTCCCAACTTAGTATATAGATCTGAATTCTGACATGGTATAGATGACTTATTAAAACACTGGAACAATATCACCAGCGGTGTTTAAGGAGAATTCTGAATACAACCTGGAAAGATAGTCACTCAAATGTCAATGTACTTGAAGAGGTACAGACCACCAGTGTAGAACCCAAGATTTTAAGACGTCAGCTGCGATGGACAAGGCATGTAATGCGCATGCCCGATAATCGCATTCCCAAGTAAGTGATTTACACTGAGTTAACAGTGGACAGACAGGAAGTGATTTAAGGATGTAATTGACACTAACATAAAGAGACTTGTAGTCTTCAACTGTTCATTCTGGAGATCATTATTTCAACGCGGCACTACTTTTTGAAGAAAATCGTAGGCAGATAGTGAACGATTGGAGGCAACGTACATAAAATATAAAGAGCGCAATAGAAGAATTGTGGCTGCTTCACCGGGGACTATCTCTCATCTCTGCGGCAAATTGTGGGCCTCCCATATTGGGCTGTACAGTCACCTACTCACCTACAGATGAAGAGGAGCACTCTTTGGAAGACTAACCTCCTCGTTTACGACTGTTCGCTGTTGTACTGTTTTGTATTGCTACGATTTATAAAATGCATTTGCGAGATATTTTTCAAATAATGGCTGGTAATTTGCTTTCATTGTTGATAACCCTACTTCCCTATCAATAATAGGTTTTGTTCGGCCCACTTGGTGTTTATGAAAGACCAGAGCGACTGTTATATATCCAAGGTTACAGGTCAAGTTACCTCACATACGACCACTCAATTTAGTTTAGTCCATACGGGGCAACGACCGCTTCTTAATGCCTTTTTAATGAGTATAGTGATATTAAATGCATAGTTTGTTGGTCCTCCCTTCCTATTAAATATGGAGTATGTTATGTAGGCCCGGCACGATCCCCCAGGCCTTTGATTGGCACAGAAACTGGCTCCATTCCACCCACAACATACAACATCTCGCCGTTGCGTCTCAATTCAGCGATAAGATCCATGTCCTTCCTTTAAACTATTGAGCGTCTGATTCAAGAGCTGTTATGCTCTTGCGGGTTAGAATTTGTATCTGTCCTGTACTCTCTGAGATACTATTGACATGGCCCATAGTCCTTTCTTAGGGTACGTTTGGAGACACTCCAACTCGCATTCACCACGATTTCTGTTTAAAATACATGTCTTATGGCTGAGGCTCATCTGAAAATTTGCGTCACGAAATTAGTGATTCAAAATGGATGACACAATGTTTCCTAGCAACCGTGCAGGCTGTGATGTGAAGTACTGATGGATGACCATGACTAAAATATATATTATCAAAGAGGCGCGTTAGAATACAGATGATCGGTGTGATCTTGTAAATTGTGATGTGAAGTATTGATGGATGACCATGGCAGAGGGACATATTTTCAAAGAGGAGCGTTAGAGTACAGATGGTCCATGTGATCTTGCAGGCTGTGATGTGAAGTAATAATGTATGGTCATGACTGAGAGATATACTATTAAAGAGGGGCGTTAGAGAACAGTTGGTCGATGTGATATAGCAGGCTGTGATGTGAATTATTGATGGCATACCTAATAAATGAAATAGATGTAATGCAGAGGAAAGCAGCAAGATTTGTAAGAGGGGATTTCAGGAGAAAAAATAGTGTATTATAAATGTTAAAGAAACTTGGGTGGGAAACTTTAGTACATGAAGGGAGAAAACTAGACTTACACGATTATATAGAGCCTAGACAGAAGAGGAAGCATGGGGAGAAATCCGTGAGAGGCTTCATTTGGAAAATAATTACATCGGTAGGGATGACCACAAGTATAAAATTAGAAGGAATTTTAGCACTAGCGATTGGGGTAAATTTTCATTCACTCAGACGGGTGGGAAGGAGTGGAACAGTTTGGAACAGTTTGATCCTTTTCCAAAATCTGTACAGATATTCAAGAAAAGAATAAACAGCAACAGAGAAAATAAATGTTAGAGGGCATTCGACCTGTACAAGTTATTGTATATAAAGAAATTTTGTGAACAAAGTAATTACATCCCCAGTTCTACGGAAATTGGACAACTGAAGTAGGAGACTGCCTGTAGAGGTGAAGTACAGTGGGATCTTGTGGGCCCTGAGACCGCTACGGTAGCTATGAAGGCCCTTCAGGAACTCTGAAAAGCGGTGGCAAAAGGGGCTCTAGTTAAGATGCAGTAGGTCGTTTTGCTTATTAGGTTCCAAAATGGGTATAAAAAATAAAATACATAAATACAATGTAAATGTTAAACTTATAGCAGTTGTACAGTATTGTTTGAAGTAATCCCACATACTTCATATGAGTTGATTATGTCTGTACAGTAAGTACAGAAGATATTATGAGTAGAATTTTGTAAATAATATAAATGTATTAACGACGAGTTGTGTGATTAATAGAAGAATTGTTAGTGTAAATTGTATAATACTGTATTTTAGGAAAATGTCTTCTTCTTTTGTTAATTTAACATTTAGTGCTTGAAAATAATGTACTTTTGTGTACCATTTTCCACCAAGGTAGGCACTTCATTTGCAATGATATGACCTTTTATTTGATGGATGGCCGTGACTGATAGATATATTATCAAAGAGGTGCGTTGGGGTACAGTTGGTCGATGTGATCTGGCGCTGTGATATGAAGTACTGAACCCATAACTCTACCTTGTTAAAAGAATTGCAGCTACAAGATGGAGTGCAACCATATTTTTTATTGCAAGCTCATCTCGCGCGTTCTGTGACGTGACAACCCCAGTTGGAAGCGGCCCACCAATTCGAAGGAGGTCGGAACATTTCGGAAGAGCTCGGGTAATTAATAATGAAATTCAGGATAATAAACCTCATTGCGAGAGATTTGGGCACCGTCATTAACTAAGAAATACATAATTAAGAATTTTGGGAAATATCTGATGAAGCTGAAGTCCACACGGTGGAAATGTATTTAATTATGCCGGGAGAAAATTTTTCATCCATACTGGCAGAATAGTGACACAAGTCAAGGACACACTAAAATAAATTCCCGGGAATTCTCCTGCACTAAATTAATTAATTACGTCCGTTAAAGAAATAGGAAAAATCAGCAAACAACACCATCATATCTGGAAAAATAGGTGGAATCTCTAGGGTGAGTTCGAAGAAATCAGTCCAGTGGCATCAAATGGAATGATTGCACAACAGTGCATAATGCCAAGCAGAGCGGCCCTCCAAAAGGCTTGAGGGATGAATATTTTACCGAGTGGTAAATAGTGACCGAAGAAAAAACTAGCTATTTAAACGTTGTAGTTACGACATCTCTCACGGTCGCGGAGGAAAATCATAAGTTAAATAATTGTAGGATTCCTGAACTTCTGCGTAGGGAGACAGCAGATTCATAGGTAGCTGTTGTGAATTATTGTGGTCGATATGATTTTGGTAATCGGTAAGGGAGAATTGTTGTGGGATGGCCGAGATAATCTTGTGTCCCACGGTCAGTTACACCTGTGGAAACATCTGGAGAGGAACAACTTGGAGATTTCCACAAACTGTATTAGTTGAGTTCTCGATTCGAAGCGAGGCGGTTTAGCTGTTATATGTGTATAGAATAATTGATGGTAACGCGTGTCGCTTGAAGCCAAGTGTAAAATCTGTGTATGTATAAGGTAATATTTAAGTGATGAATGCATTCTGCAATTATGCGAGGCTTAGTTTGAGGTGGCTGGCATAAAGTGAAGCGGAGACAACCCCACGCCAAACTACACAATTACAGACATGTCTAATTTAAATATCACGTTTTGTAATTAGAAATGTTAATGTTGTCCCTTTAAATTAATTAATTAATTAATTAATGACTCATAACATCGCGTGGTGTATGTGACGTGTGTAAAATTTAAGTGTTACGGCAGCGATGATGTCTTGTCGTTATTCCAGTGTGGAGGCGAATTGTCTCTTATTTATGTCAGCGCGCGAGATTTTAAACCACGTTTAAATTTCTTTAACAAAATTTTAAGGTGAAGTTAAATATTGCAATGAAAATCAATGAAATAATATTTGGGCCGGTAAAAGTTACAATAATGATAACGGTAAAATAACCTTTGTATGCCTGTCAACCAGCACATCCTAGGTTGATATCAAGAAAGAGCTTCTTGACAACCACTGAAGCTCTTAAAGGAACACCACAACAAGCAAGAATCTCAATGTGGCGGGAAAATGTCAACATTAGAGAGAATGGATGGTTCCAAAGGAAGAACTTCCTCCTGGACATTCTGAAAAGTGGACAACATGGAAGGCTCTCAATCGATTACGCTCCAGTACCACGAGATGCAAGACCAACCTACAGAAATGGGGCCTTCCTGTGGAGACAGTTTACTGCAAGTGTGGTACTAAGAAGACTAACGAGCATCTTCTACTGTGTCCATCTTCTCCAGCCACTTCTACCATTAAAGATCTAATGAGGGCAACTCCAAATGCGCTTGTCGTGGCCAATTTTTGGTCAACCAATGTTTAAAATTTCCTTGTTTAATTGTTGTCTCTCTTACTTTGTACTTCTGACACGATAAATAATAATAATACCGTTATGAGTGTGATAAAGTCGAATATCAAATTATCCAATTAATATAATAATAATAATAATAATAATAATAATAATAATAATCACGTCAGGATAAAAATTGAGATGATAAATTATGTGTTCAGCAGTAATGTCACCGAGATTTGCGGTTTATATCGAAATCCACTGAAGTATGATCAAGTTGGCATTTATGGGAAACTTCAGTTTTGTGACACCGTGTATTGATGATACAGAAAATCACGGTACGATATTTTTCTCCTGAGGTCGGCAAAAGTTTTGAGAATTTAATTGAGATCATTATACAGTTGTTTCGTCATGAGGTCGCTTGTATTTTTAAAAAGGTGTCAAACAAGAGGAAATTGATTGTAATGGAAATGAAATATTATGAGAATAGTTAGGAAGATTGTAAAGGCAGAGTAAGCCTGTATTTTATGAGTGATGTAGAATAAATAGGATGCTGAGGATAACAGGCCCTGTATTTCGACGGAGAGGAATTTTTGTGACATTGTGTGTAGGTTGAGATGTAATATTTCTGGGACAGGCTGTATAAGAGGAATGGTGTCCTGTAGCAATCCAGAACGATTGATGAATATAAAGGTTGTCAAATCCAACTATTTTAAGTACAAGTTGATGTTCTCCCATGATTACTATTTTATGTAAGACCGTGGGTAACGGCAATTAAGTCTAAGTGATGGTTCTATTTGATACCAGAGAAGTGCACTTTGTGATAGGCGACCTCACGAACAAAATACATTCTGACACACGGTCAAGATAATACTTGATTATTGTAAATTTAATTCTGTTTTGTATCTTTACGAGATGAAAATATCGCTGTCTAGAAACATTGCGGGTGTGAGAAATGAATTTTATTAGAATGATAGTAAGTGTTACCGTGTTTTGGTGGTAGTTATGCATGAAAGAAGGTGCTGGGTGGTGAAGGGGTCTCAAGCTACTAAAGTGAAATTAATTTTAAAATTTAACAAGGTTATATTTTCTTTTCAAAATTAGGTAACAACAAATAGAACAGGTACTTAGTAGCCGAAACACGATTGACAAATACATTTACATAGGTACCCCATTTGGGGCTTCAAAAAGTCAGAAACATAATTCTTGAGCCATGAGCCCAACCTTACAATGAACACCATACAACAAAGGGGCCGAAAACCCCCAAACATGCCAGAAACACCGGCTTCCAATTACATCCAAAAGCCTCCTTGAGGCAGAAACACAATTTTCAAAAAGGGCAACTTCCCCTTAAAATACAAGCCTATCATAGGCCACTCCGAACTCCACCTTTAAGCCGTCCTCAAAGGACATATACACAGGGGCAAAATACCCAATCTACTGAGGTCTGTTAAATGACAAGAAAGTTAATACATGACCTCTAAAATCACAATTTGAGAGGAGGCGAACTTGCACTCCTAATACACTTTGTCTTTAAGACCTATTTTGGCTCTAAGGCCACTGATGCAAGGGCTAATCCCATACTACAGAGGTGACTTAAGAAACTACTAACTTACATTACTGAAGAATAGGTTGCGAAAAATAAGTTCACCTCAAACAATGTGAGTGGGAGCTCGAGAGGGTTAACACTCTCTATCCCAGTATGTCGCTTTACAAGAGAATAGAAGAAAAGAGAAGTTACATTTTAGGAAAAGGTTACATAGGAGAACGCTTAGAACCTGCCCCGAAAGTTAAACTGCTGAGCTGGCAAAGAAAAAATTTATTAATCGGCCATTACCTTATTGTTGACCGCTGCCGATGAAAGAGGCGCTTCCCGCCTCCTGCAATGTACTTAATACACTGAAAGATGGAACAGAAGTGGCCCGGAGACCCTAAAATCAGCAGTTTAAATACTCTCGCAGAAAGTTCTAGGCGTTAGGGGAAAGAAAACACCCTCCCACAAAGATTTTATTGGGTAGGACCCCGCAACAGATTCAAGTTGGGGAAAGATACACCAGATTGGTCAGAAATTAATTGAAAAAATTCGTGATTGGATACATTCAAAACAAGGGGAAGAAAGGGGTAAATATTGCCAACTTAAACAATGACAGAAAGAAATTTAACAAAGAACAAACTCCTGAAATTAAATTTTCTCCAACAAAATAGTTCTTTGACTCCGCACTAGGGTGCACTATTGTTGATCTTCAGTAGTGTCCTCTAGAAGAGAAAGTTCACACTTCTTAATACAAGCAAGACAAAAGTACGTCGAAAATGACACAGTTCACAAACTCAAAATTTTCCAGGTAGTGACATCTTCTGAGAAATTTGGAAATTAAGACCGTAGATAAAGTTCAGACTTCCTCCAGAAGAGGAGTTTCAACTGGCGCAAATTTTAAATAAACGGTGTGGAGGTGTACCGCCCGGTACAGTAAGTTTAGCTTGAGTAGATAGATGAAAAGTTACTCCACTGGACAGTTCTCGGTGATACATGTTTGGAGTGTTAACATGAAAGATCAGTTGAAGCCTCACACTCGAGTTATGCCGTGAATATCGTGATGGTAGTGATTACTGTTTTCAGTGATATTACGTAAAATCTCGCGAGAGTTAATTTTATTTAGCGAACTTCACTGCATGTGTTTAGACTGTATTGAGGAATAGATTAAACTATTCGGACATGCCGTTCAATTCCGATTTAACGCTTTATTGTAGGAAATGGACACAGTAATGTTTTCAGGTTCGAGTTACTTTTTTTTTTAGCCAATTTCACTTCATGTGTTAGAGTTTCAACGAGGATCAGATTTAAATACCCAGACATTGTGTTAAAAGTTTTGCTTTCGCCTGGCGCAGTATGAATGTTGTGTAGATAACGACAACGTTGGCTCAACGATAGACTTATTAGGATGCTGCATGTATTATATAATTTAAGGGTGGGTAGGCACAGTGACGTTGGCTCAAAGACGTCATCTGTACATAGTCAAGTCAAAGGTTAGTCATTTTTGTGAACCAACTTGAACGAAGTTAGTGTTTGCAGTAGTGGGCACGAATGTGAGAGATATTAGCAGGTCTATTCAGGCCAAATTTCGGCATAATTCTTACTAGCCAGAATATGCTCCCATAATAGCAATGCATCTGTAGCGGCATGAATGTAAGGGTTGTTCCACGTGGAAGCCTGGCTAAGGGAGACTGATCATTACTGCTTAGCCGCGCGTGTTCAAGTTCGATAAACTGTCGTTTTTTATTTGCTTGTCTTTACTTTTAAGATTTATTTGTTCGCGTGTCCAATAGTTTGATAATGTTGTGTGGTGACACTTAGTTCCTTTCTGTAGGATTTACACTACGAATGCGGTTTCGATTCGTCAGCTGATTAATATATTTTATTTTCATTTCTCATTATTCAGATTATTTATGTGAAACGTTGGTCAAACGATCACTTGTAGTTTGGTTTAATGGGACAAGTGTAGGTAGGCAGATTTGTAAATGCAGTCGTAGTTATAGAAAATTGGAAGGATTTGTGTCATATTGTGGACTTGTATTTAAACAAACTTAACGACGTAATTGTTTATAACCCGAAAGTTGGTTTAGTAAGACCATTTTCAAGTTATTTATCACTTTTCTTTAACGTCAGTGTTTGGCATTTCTTCTAAATGCATAATGAATTCATGTTTTATTGCATTTCGAAGTTTTTTCCTTACGGACGATGCAACGTAAGATTCCATCGGATCAAGTGTTGTTGGTTCCTTCTGAACACTTGTTGGGGTGATGCATGTCTCAGCACCGGGATTCCTCTGTTACTTAAGTGTGTCACGAGATGACAAATACATGGTGGAATTTTATTTTTGATTGTGACAGTTGCTGTTAACTTGTACTGAGCACCATGCTTTCTAGTAATATTTCGCAATCTATCCAACGCAACTGATAGTCGATTTGGTTCGGTTAAGGATACATTCGGGGGATGTTCCAATATCCGATAGTATAGTAGACTGGTGGATAACCTTAATTAAATGTAAATCTGGAATTCTACTTGTTGAAGGTCAGATTTTCCACGGATCGTGTGAATTAATTCCCAGTTAACGTTTGGATCAATGGTGCCCGATTTCCGAGTTTTATTCTCGTTTTCTGGTTGTTGCTGTCCACGAATTTTACACTACGTTCTCATTCTTTGAAAGACAATAATAAATAATGTTAATAAAAGTTCACCACTCACATTATGCATTATGACTCTTTAAAACATGTGAAAATATTAAGTGACTTTTCTTGCCAATTTAATAAATAAAATATTCGTCATTTTTATTGAATAAATATTTTAGTAAGCACATATTTGCTCCCCATTTGAAGTGCAGTAGATATGCTCTCCTCTGAACCCTACCGTTTGTCAATGAAGCGACAGAAAATACTCGCAACGAACCCAAGATCCGCGAGTACCGTAATGCTTTACTGAAACAGCCGAGGCACACGACCAACGATGGAACGGTAAGTTAAAGGGTTCAGTATTGATGGATGGTCATAAATGAGAGACGTATCAAATAGGGGCGTTAGAGTACAGATGGTCGATATGATCTTGCAGGCTATGATGTGAAGTACTGATGGATGTCCATGACTAAGAGGCATATTATCAAAGATGGGCATTAGAGTACAGATGGTCGATGTGATCTTGCAGGGTGTGATGTGAAGTATTGATGGATGGCCATGACTGAGAGACATATTATCAAAGATGGGCATTAGAGTACAGATGGTCGATGTGATCTTGCAGGCTGTGATGTGAAGTATTGATGGATGGCCAAAACTGAGCGACATATTATCAAAGATGGGCATTAGAGTACAGATAGTCGATGTGATCTTGCAGGGTGTAATGTGAAGTGTTGATGGACACCCATGACTGAGAAATATACAGTAGGCTCTTTCATCAAGGAGGCCTCATTTCATCATACCCCAGAAAAGTGATTATTTCATTCGTGATAGTTTCATAGGCCCTGACTCAGTTTCCCCCTTTCGATATACTAAGTCCTACACTGAACGACTCCAAATTCCATATAAACATCTCTAGCAAACTACTCATTGCATGCAAATAAATTAATCGTTTTCGAGTTGAGTTTAATTTATTGACTTTTATTCCTCTTGATGTGACAAGACAGGGCAGAACTTATAAGGTAGTGACCGTCGCCTTGGATACGGTACAGCCCTAGCATTAGTGTGGTGTGAAAAATAAGAAACTACGGAAAACCATTTTCAGAACTACGATTAATGGGAATGGAATTTAGCATCTCCCGAATGCAAGCTAACAGCTACGTGGCTCGAACCATTAAGGTAATTCTCTAGAAACGAATGTTGCTCTGTTATTTTCTGCAATAATGTCTCTCGTTATACTGCTACTTATAATAATACCGGCTCCTTCGATGAATGTCAGCATACGAACATTCGATTCAATGGGCCTCGGCTTCAATTTCCGACGGGGCGAGAGATTTTAAAGCGGTTATCGCCTACGACAGCAAGTTGTGAGCCTCTGGAGGTTCACCCTTCAGTCCCCTCTTACAATAGAAAGAGCCACTTTGGAGTGGGTTTGCGACCACGGGACCCTTAGCTTAGTCCTGATATTGCTTCCACTTACCTGTGCCAGGCTCCTCACTTTTATCTGTCCTATTGGACCTCCCTTCATCAAATCTTTCCCGGCCTTTACGGTATTAGAGCATTCGAAAACTGGGGAGTCTTTTTCACGCCCTACGTGACCCTTGTCTTTCTTTAGTTGATGCCTTCTTCCCTTCCATTTTCCTCTTTGATTAGTGTTAATGGTTCCCCAGTTTCACTATCCATTAAAACAATAATCACCACCACAACTACCATCTTACGATAGACAAAGGGAATGTATTTTACGGTCTCACACCCCCGGGCGGGACGAAGAACTATTTCACGTTATCAGGTCGACTCTGATAAGATTTACTGCATCCTAATTAAATATTTTATGACATTAAGTGAGAGCTCACATGTACCATTGTTAGACTGTCTCGATACATTTAAATATGTATAGGCCTAAGAGCTGTTTAGACGTCTCGTCAGAGAGTTTGAGAGAAAGATGGCAGTCCATGGCCGAATTTGGGAAGAGGTAGTTACGGTTCTTGTTTTACCGACCTCGTCTGGTGATAAGCATCTGCGACAGGAAAGAAAAACCTCCAGACGAGACGATTCCGGGAATCCCAAAACGGCTCAGACAGTGAAATAACATCCTGTTGGCGAGCTTCTTCCAGTGGTGAGCAAGAAAGGAACGTGCTTCGAACACACTTGGAGTGGTATTGTAGAGCATCTAATTAGTGTACGTCCATTCGGCGGGCAGCGCTACTGTGCTGGCAAACTTCAAATTTATTGCTTCCTAACACACGGAAAAAATACAGAAAATATCCAACCTCCGTTATGCAGACGATACCGCACTCATTGCTAGTAATGAAAAGAAAATGGCAGAGCTCAATTCTCGTGTCAAAAATGTCAGTGCTTAAATGGGACTACAAATTAACATAAACAAGACCAAAATTATGATTGTGGATAGAGCCTAGAAATTAGCCAGCACCGTCATCTTCAAGGAATGAAGACTGGTGACGGTGGTGATTATTGTTTTAAGAGGAAGAACAACTAGGCAACCGTTCTGTATATAACACTAATCAGAGAGAAAAAAAATTGAAGGGATCCGACACTTCGAAAAATGAAGGTAACGACCAAAGAAAGGCAAGGGTCTGGAAGGGCGGGAAAATGAAATACTCCCGAGGCCTCGAGTGCCATAATACCGCCGGGGTCTAGAAAGAACTAGAGCTGACCAAGGGAGGTCGGATAGGGTAGATGAACGTGAACCTGGCACAGGTAAGTGGAAGCAATACTAGGACTTAGCTAAGGGCACCGTAGTCTCCAACACACGCTCCCAACTTGAAAGCCCCTAGGGCCGCTTTTAGTCACCCCTTACGACAGGCAGGGGATACCGTGTGTGTGTTATTCTACCACCCCCGCCCACAGGGAGCAGGAACTGGGGAACGTCTCAGAAATGCTGTACCTTGGTTTAGTCATTTCCAGCTCCTGCGCTCCTGAGATTAAGAGAATGATGATGATGATAATGATGCTTGTTGTTTTAAGGGGCATAACATCGAGGTCATCGGCCCCTGATGGGACGAAATGCAGTGACAAAATAAAAATTCAAAATCCTCCACTGACCAGAATTTAAAGCAAGAGGACAAAAAATGAACGGATGGATATGAAGTTAAAACAATCAGTGGAGCCGACCCGCAATGCCTCAGTCTCAGAAACTGACGGAAAACAATAGTAATACTGACCAAGGGACTGCTTCCATAGCTCAATACTGAATCGAGGACGCTTGCAAGCTAAAGGGGTCCAAAATATAGGTCATCGGCCTCTCATAATGGTACTTATCGCTTGGACAGTAGAATCATGGTATTTGATATGGTGCGGTACTAATAAAAAGTATCGTAGACTCGCGGTATTCCACACATTACGGTACTACTCACAGGTAGTGAAATTCGGACATGTAATACAGACCTATGGTGTTTCACACACAGCGGCGCCATTTACAGGCAACGCAAACCTATGGTTTTCATCACCTAAGTGTACTAACCACAAGGACTCGTACTATCCCGTGGTGTTCATTATATAGTGGGTACTAATCATAGGCAAGCCAGAACCCTGGTGTCGCTCATATAGTGCTACTAATCACAGGTACCGCAAAAGCCTGACCGCGTGGTGCTCCTGATTGCTACTAATCACAAACCTATTTGGTACCGAACATAGTGGTACTACGCGCAAGTAACAGCGACCCATAGTGTTCCCCGCGTGGCGGTACTAATCACAAATAGTTTCATGGTTCTAATCCAATCATCCCTTGGTCGCCCCTTTTAGTCGCCTCTTACGACAGGCAGTGGATACCATGGGTGTATTCTTCGTCTGCGTCCCCCACCCACAGGGGTTGTGTGTTTGGACCGCGAGAGGTATTTTATTTCCCTCAAGTCCGCCGGCAAGCCGGTTAGGACCCCCCTATCCGCCACCTGGGATGCGCCACGTGGGAGTATCACCTCTCCCCTTGCTACGCCAGGGTAGCAGGTTCGTGGAGATTAAGAGAGTGACCATGGCCAAAAGATGTATTGAGAAATTTGTCCCATTTATGGAATGATCGCTCTCTCTCGTTACCACTGAAAATGAGAGAAGTATCCAGACTGGTATTTTCAGTTTTCCTCTATGGAGCCGTTACGTGGACTCTTCGTACTACAGACCTGAAGAACATCGATTCTCTTGAAATGTGGTGTTGCTGAAGAATAATACGCACACCTCGGACAGCATGTCAAACCACACCTCCGAATCATCAATATGTAAACGAAGAGTTTTACAATTCTTTGGACACAACATGTGACGTGAGAATGACAGCATAGACAACGGATCATTCTTGGAAATGTTCCCAGCAAGAGGGGTCGTGGACGAGTTCCCACTCGATGATCGAACATTATCAAGAATATAACTGAGTTGAACCTCTTTGGTGCAGCACGTCTGGCTGAGAACCGCAAGAGATGGAGACAACTGACCAATAGCCTCCTCGGAGATCACGATCCTCAGAACTTAAGGAAGAGAGAGAGAAAGCATACAGAACAAGCTCATAATCTTCAGTTTCGCGAGTGCGGAGGTGATGACATATGGTACTGAATTTACATTATCTTTTTTTTTAAATTGCTTTACGTCGCACCGTCTTATGTCGACGATAGGAGAGGAAAAGGCTAACAGTGGGAAGAAAGTAGCCGAGGACTTAATTAAGGTACAACCCCCGGGGTGAAAATGGAAAACCACGGAAAACCATCTTCTGGGCAGTTTCCGACAGTGAGATTCGAACCCACTGTCTACCGTATTCAACAACACAGCTACGTGACCCCAAGCGCACGACAAAATCGCCCAGTTTACGATTTACTCTTTACATGCAGCATTAGCCTACTACTGATCCCAAAATATAAAGTATTATCTGACTGTTTCTGGAATCTATGGGATTGTTGACAAAGACATCCATGTCTCCGACTTTTTTTTACATTGAGAAGTACGACAGACATCTACAAATACCTGCTGTAAGACAGTTCCTAAACTACTTTGGTTTCCAGACTGAAGTCTCCAATTATCTGCTCGCGTGCTGGACTATTAGACTATAGGTCCCAAAATAGGCTAACAAATATTATTTCAAACTTATTTTCACACTCAGTAGTGAATACATCCCTCCACGTACGTTTGGCATCTGGAATGAAATCCTTTCTAAATCTGTGATTTTTCTGCCTTAAGAAACAACTTCAGGTCTCAACCACAGGAAGAAAATTCATGAAATGTAGCACAAACATTCTCAGAGGAACCTGTCGCATGACTATGCGTCATTTGACGATATAGATGTGAAAAATAATATTTATGAAATTATTTGTTAAAAATCGCGTAATAGCTTATTCTTAGACCACTGGCTACCTAGACACGGGAATAGCATACGTTTATTTCTGTGAAGGCATTACTATGTATATATTGGTAGTTTGTGGTTTGCCGAGCGTGGTGAAAGTACGCCTACAACAAAATTATTCCATAGTATGTTATCTTTCCCAATTTATCTCAAATTTCAAGAGCGCTAAAATATTTAAAGACTCAGAAGTCTGGTAGAAATCAAATTAAAATATATTACTTACCTTATATGTTTAGTTTATCATTTTAAAACGCAAGAAGAATTTGTAATTGGAACAATAGCACACTTACAGTAAGTTGAGCAAATAGAAAACAATTATTCAAACCACATTTCTGTCGAACTTAAAATAATAACAATTTCAAGCATAAGAAGAAACGTTCCTTTTTTGGCTTATCTTTCTATAAGTGTGGATACATTGAAAATGCAAAGGAATCGTCAAGGTTTATTTCAAAATAATCTGTAATGTTACACAAGCGCTTGGCGCACTGTTTCAACAAGTGAATACCTGCTCGTAGAATACCTTTGCCTGAGACTGGAAACAGTCGTGAACATTGTTCATGACTGCACTGTCCGAGTAGACGTGTAGATCCTGCAATGCCTTCTTCAACGAACCATAGATACGAAAGTTTATAAATAGGGCTATGTGGTGGATGATCCGTCGAAGGGCAGTGTTGAAATATTTCCTCACTCATCTCACTTCCATATTCAAACAAACAAGCTCGTCAGAAAAACTTGTACCTCTAACATGTACGACTGGATCAGGAGCCATTTCGTATAGTTAATTAAGTCCACAAGGAGAAGAGCAATTGGCTGAACTATAATGCGATCGGACATTAAAAGCCAAATTCAATTAATAGTCCAGTGACACATTTTGGTTATCAGCGAAAGAGGAAATTCAAGTAACCTCGTAGAGAGACTTAAACACGTTCCTAAAATTTTCTACGTCTTACTTTTGTGAACAAACCTTTTCAGTCTTCACGAACATTTAAACCAAACAGCGAGTAAATCCTTTGTCCGCTGGAGGAAAACTTCGTGTCTGAAAGGAAAATATTTTGATCCAAGAGACAAGCCAAAACGTCACATTGAACTCTTGAACTCTTAGTGTTGACAGAATCATGCTTTACCATGCGATCATGCGATTCTGAATAAATGATGATATTAATACATCGCTTAAATGCTTATGTGTCAGTCATCTATACTTCCCAAGGTTTAGTTAAATGTCTCTGCGGCTCACCGAATCAGCAAAACGAAACTCTCGTTATAGACTGAATTACCAAAAAGGAAAATATTTCTTAACGCGTGATTACAAGAAGGCAATCTGTTTCGGTTTGGCTGGGCTTTCATGAGCGAGTCAGAACGTCTCCTATTATATACAGACATCATACAGACGACTTGGTAGGACTGTGATAGACAGACAGTGAGACAGACACGTGGATAACCTAATGGCTGTATTAACCATTAAAGACTCGAAGATAAAGAAAAAGGTATTTTTGTTTCATTTTGCGACCAGATGAAACTAGAGTTTAATACAAGGGAGAAGACGCCAATTATTGCTCTTAGCTTCATCGGCATCAGCTTCTGAGCTGGTCATTGTCCGTTGATTGATTATCTCTTAAGCGTCTATGTTGGAGTCGGGAAGAGCAAATCAACAAGCCTACTGTTCAAAGAGGCTGACAGAATGATGGATGCCCCGTTGTAGCAGAATATGGAATTCTCTTAAGACCTCTGAGCTGCAGGTTTCACTCAAACACCTGCCTCACAAATTACTCATCCCCACAACGTTCTTTCACGTGGACAAAGCTGCGTATCTCCTTCATTAATATTCCATATGGAATATCGTTAACACCTTTCATCCTGTCTTTTAAATCCATCAGTTTCTACTAATATAGACACCTGACACTGCTTTTGAATGAACACTTCCTCAAAGGATCAATGATAGTTTGTCCGATTCATGATAGCAAGTTCATAGGTTCGAACCTGAACGAGGTAATTAATATTTGATGAGCAGGTAAAAGTATTTGTATTCCGCGCAATTGTTGCTTGGCGTGTTAAAGACGTCTAATGACATACGCCGCATTTCGAGACAAAATTAATTCTGCGTTACAAATGATTTGGAAGAGTTCTAATTTTTTTGCTAGATAGCAGCATCATCAGAACGTCGAGAATCCATCCATCCATCCATCCATCCATCCATCCATCCATCCATCCATCCATCCATCCATCCATCCATCCATCCATCCATCCATCCATCCATCCATCCATCCATCCATCCATCCATCCATCCATCCATCCATCCATCCATCCATCCATCCATCCATCCATCCATCCATCCATCCATCCATCCATCCATCCATCCATCCATCCATCCATCCATCCATCCATCCATCCATCCATCCATCCATCCATCCATCCATCCATCCATCCATCCATCCATCCATCCATCCATCCATCCATCCATCCATCCATCCATCCATCCATCCATCCATCCATCCATCCATCCATCCATCCATCCATCCATCCATCCATCCATCCATCCATCCATCCATCCATCCATCCATCCATCCATCCATCCATCCATCCATCCATCCATCCATCCATCCATCCATCCATCCATCCATCCATCCATCCATCCATCCATCCATCCATCCATCCATCCATCCATCCATCCATCCATCCATCCATCCATCCATCCATCCATCCATCCATCCATCCATCCATCCATCCATCCATCCATCCATCCATCCATCCATCCATCCATCCATCCATCCATCCATCCATCCATCCATCCATCCATCCATCCATCCATCCATCCATCCATCCATCCATCCATCCATCCATCCATCCATCCATCCATCCATCCATCCATCCATCCATCCATCCATCCATCCATCCATCCATCCATCCATCCATCCATCCATCCATCCATCCATCCATCCATCCATCCATCCATCCATCCATCCATCCATCCATCCATCCATCCATCCATCCATCCATCCATCCATCCATCCATCCATCCATCCATCCATCCATCCATCCATCCATCCATCCATCCATCCATCCATCCATCCATCCATCCATCCATCCATCCATCCATCCATCCATCCATCCATCCATCCATCCATCCATCCATCCATCCATCCATCCATCCATCCATCCATCCATCCATCCATCCATCCATCCATCCATCCATCCATCCATCCATCCATCCATCCATCCATCCATCCATCCATCCATCCATCCATCCATCCATCCATCCATCCATCCATCCATCCATCCATCCATCCATCCATCCATCCATCCATCCATCCATCCATCCATCCATCCATCCATCCATCCATCCATCCATCCATCCATCCATCCATCCATCCATCCATCCATCCATCCATCCATCCATCCATCCATCCATCCATCCATCCATCCATCCATCCATCCATCCATCCATCCATCCATCCATCCATCCATCCATCCATCCATCCATCCATCCATCCATCCATCCATCCATCCATCCATCCATCCATCCATCCATCCATCCATCCATCCATCCATCCATCCATCCATCCATCCATCCATCCATCCATCCATCCATCCATCCATCCATCCATCCATCCATCCATCCATCCATCCATCCATCCATCCATCCATCCATCCATCCATCCATCCATCCATCCATCCATCCATCCATCCATCCATCCATCCATCCATCCATCCATCCATCCATCCATCCATCCATCCATCCATCCATCCATCCATCCATCCATCCATCCATCCATCCATCCATCCATCCATCCATCCATCCATCCATCCATCCATCCATCCATCCATCCATCCATCCATCCATCCATCCATCCATCCATCCATCCATCCATCCATCCATCCATCCATCCATCCATCCATCCATCCATCCATCCATCCATCCATCCATCCATCCATCCATCCATCCATCCATCCATCCATCCATCCATCCATCCATCCATCCATCCATCCATCCATCCATCCATCCATCCATCCATCCATCCATCCATCCATCCATCCATCCATCCATCCATCCATCCATCCATCCATCCATCCATCCATCCATCCATCCATCCATCCATCCATCCATCCATCCATCCATCCATCCATCCATCCATCCATCCATCCATCCATCCATCCATCCATCCATCCATCCATCCATCCATCCATCCATCCATCCATCCATCCATCCATCCATCCATCCATCCATCCATCCATCCATCCATCCATCCATCCATCCATCCATCCATCCATCCATCCATCCATCCATCCATCCATCCATCCATCCATCCATCCATCCATCCATCCATCCATCCATCCATCCATCCATCCATCCATCCATCCATCCATCCATCCATCCATCCATCCATCCATCCATCCATCCATCCATCCATCCATCCATCCATCCATCCATCCATCCATCCATCCATCCATCCATCCATCCATCCATCCATCCATCCATCCATCCATCCATCCATCCATCCATCCATCCATCCATCCATCCATCCATCCATCCATCCATCCATCCATCCATCCATCCATCCATCCATCCATCCATCCATCCATCCATCCATCCATCCATCCATCCATCCATCCATCCATCCATCCATCCATCCATCCATCCATCCATCCATCCATCCATCCATCCATCCATCCATCCATCCATCCATCCATCCATCCATCCATCCATCCATCCATCCATCCATCCATCCATCCATCCATCCATCCATCCATCCATCCATCCATCCATCCATCCATCCATCCATCCATCCATCCATCCATCCATCCATCCATCCATCCATCCATCCATCCATCCATCCATCCATCCATCCATCCATCCATCCATCCATCCATCCATCCATCCATCCATCCATCCATCCATCCATCCATCCATCCATCCATCCATCCATCCATCCATCCATCCATCCATCCATCCATCCATCCATCCATCCATCCATCCATCCATCCATCCATCCATCCATCCATCCATCCATCCATCCATCCATCCATCCATCCATCCATCCATCCATCCATCCATCCATCCATCCATCCATCCATCCATCCATCCATCCATCCATCCATCCATCCATCCATCCATCCATCCATCCATCCATCCATCCATCCATCCATCCATCCATCCATCCATCCATCCATCCATCCATCCATCCATCCATCCATCCATCCATCCATCCATCCATCCATCCATCCATCCATCCATCCATCCATCCATCCATCCATCCATCCATCCATCCATCCATCCATCCATCCATCCATCCATCCATCCATCCATCCATCCATCCATCCATCCATCCATCCATCCATCCATCCATCCATCCATCCATCCATCCATCCATCCATCCATCCATCCATCCATCCATCCATCCATCCATCCATCCATCCATCCATCCATCCATCCATCCATCCATCCATCCATCCATCCATCCATCCATCCATCCATCCATCCATCCATCCATCCATCCATCCATCCATCCATCCATCCATCCATCCATCCATCCATCCATCCATCCATCCATCCATCCATCCATCCATCCATCCATCCATCCATCCATCCATCCATCCATCCATCCATCCATCCATCCATCCATCCATCCATCCATCCATCCATCCATCCATCCATCCATCCATCCATCCATCCATCCATCCATCCATCCATCCATCCATCCATCCATCCATCCATCCATCCATCCATCCATCCATCCATCCATCCATCCATCCATCCATCCATCCATCCATCCATCCATCCATCCATCCATCCATCCATCCATCCATCCATCCATCCATCCATCCATCCATCCATCCATCCATCCATCCATCCATCCATCCATCCATCCATCCATCCATCCATCCATCCATCCATCCATCCATCCATCCATCCATCCATCCATCCATCCATCCATCCATCCATCCATCCATCCATCCATCCATCCATCCATCCATCCATCCATCCATCCATCCATCCATCCATCCATCCATCCATCCATCCATCCATCCATCCATCCATCCATCCATCCATCCATCCATCCATCCATCCATCCATCCATCCATCCATCCATCCATCCATCCATCCATCCATCCATCCATCCATCCATCCATCCATCCATCCATCCATCCATCCATCCATCCATCCATCCATCCATCCATCCATCCATCCATCCATCCATCCATCCATCCATCCATCCATCCATCCATCCATCCATCCATCCATCCATCCATCCATCCATCCATCCATCCATCCATCCATCCATCCATCCATCCATCCATCCATCCATCCATCCATCCATCCATCCATCCATCCATCCATCCATCCATCCATCCATCCATCCATCCATCCATCCATCCATCCATCCATCCATCCATCCATCCATCCATCCATCCATCCATCCATCCATCCATCCATCCATCCATCCATCCATCCATCCATCCATCCATCCATCCATCCATCCATCCATCCATCCATCCATCCATCCATCCATCCATCCATCCATCCATCCATCCATCCATCCATCCATCCATCCATCCATCCATCCATCCATCCATCCATCCATCCATCCATCCATCCATCCATCCATCCATCCATCCATCCATCCATCCATCCATCCATCCATCCATCCATCCATCCATCCGTAGACCCCGACCGAATGTTCAGGCAGTACTAATTTGGTTATTAGGAATTGCCGCTCTTCCAAAATGAAGCAAGAGTAACATATATTCAAGGGGTTTTGATGACCGTATCGCTAAAGTTTAGTCTATGTAAATCTCATAGCAACACCGTTGTGCCGACTAGAGTATACTTGTTATTAGCTTCAGTAAGGTTTCATTGTAAACTACTACTGCCTAAAATCCATGAATCTATTGATCAGTAATCCGTATCGTGTTGGGTCTGAAATGTCCTCCCATCTGAGACAACCCTGCTGAAGTCCTTTCTCACCTTAAGCAATTAATCTAACGTTTTACACCTAGTTTCCAGTATTTTGAAATTCTATTTTGTCAGCACTTTTCATTCAGTCTGTATACATGTACGTGGAATTTCTGTCTTTGCCTTTTTATTGAACTCACCAGTCGTTCATTTCCCTGATACAGTTCTTCATTTCCCTTACCCTTTATTTTCCAGCTACCATATTCGTATCTGTTACCTTCTAAAGATTTTTCTTTAAAATTTCTCGGCATACTGAAGCCCAGACTTCCTAGTCATTCGTAAGCATTCTGACACTCCCTTTCAATTACCATGCTGACCGTAACTTGTCTTGAGATGCCCTGTTTCTTGCATAGGCAGTGTGTTTTAGTTAAGGCAGTTATCATCTCTTCTCACTGCTGTTATAGGTACTAGTATTGATCTGGAAAATCTCATTGAGATACCTCAAGCTGTCAAATCATTCAACCACTCCATACTCTGCTCTGAGGTGACGACGGGCAGTTTTGATGTTCGTCACTTACTTTTTTCTCAAAGGAAATCTGACACCTTTTTATCTTACGTTAAAATTTATCTTCGTCCTTCATTTGGCTTGATGAGCAACCGACCTTTATGAGATTTTTCCCACATTCTTGGTAACATGTCAACTTTCTCGCCTTCGGTCTTGCGTAGTCACATGTGCGATGCGTGACAGATAGATGCTCATAAAACTGACTAATTACTAAGTAATAACTTATATAGTACAGAGGGGATTTATGTAACACGAAAATAATGAAATAGTGATTGATAACTCCCATCAAGACTGAAAAAGAGGACGATGGATTTTAGGTCCTTTTTAATTTAATTAATTCCCAAAAGGAAACATAACGCGCTAGATGTTGCCCGGTGGACACAACATTCCAGAGATATGTGTCTTGTAATATAGTTCTGGCAGATAAATGTCACCTGTTTAGCGTATCACTCACAGCTGTTATGTCCGACTCGCTGGCTGAATGGTCAGCGTACTGGCCTTCGGTTCAGAGGGTCCCGGTTCGATTCCCGGCCGGGTCGGGGATTTTAACCTACATTGGTTAATTCCAATGGCCCGGGGGCTGGGTGTTTGTGCTGTCCCCAACATCCCTGCAACTCACACACCACACATAACACTACTCTCCACCACAATAACACGCAGTTACCTACACATGGCAGATGCCGCCCACCCTCATCGGAGGGTCTGCCTTACAAGGGCTGCACTCGGCTAGAAATAGCCACACGAAATTATTATTACAGCTGTTATACCGAGAAAGTCCCGTAATGGTCGCCGTTTTTCCTGCATGTCCCGTGTAGGCAATGAAGGCGCAATCGTCGGCACACTGTTCCCGTTCGCACCGTTGAAAACCAATCAACTTTAATGAACGGATAGCCAGACTGAAAAAATGGAGTAAAACAGAAAACGTATCCCATTATAGTGAAAACCAAACCCCATAGCACTACAGCCCTTGAAGGGCCTTGGCCTACCAAGCGACCGCTGCTCTGCCTGAGGGCCTCCAGATTACGAGGTGTCGTGTGGTCAGCACGACGATTCCTTTCGGCCGTTATTCTTGGCTTTCTATACCATCCCATTATAGCAAGTGTAGAAAATTATATCCCTCAGCCTGTAAACAGGCCTTGTAGCGTGTGGTGATATTCCAGTTCACTTTCTATAATTCAGCCTCGCGAATTTTCAAATTTTCTGTGCGAATTGAATTCTTCAATTCTATAGGTAAAAATATATCCACCGCCATGCAAGCTTTATAAGATTATAAGGAATTAGAAAATATGATGCTGGTCTTCTGACACCAACTTGGCAGGTTCCATCCTGGCTCAGTCCGGTGGTATTTGAAGGTGCTCAGATACGTCAGCCTCGTGTCGGTAGATATACGGGCACGTAAAAGAACTCCTGCGGGACAAAATTCCGGCACTCCGGCGTCTCCTAAAACCTTAAAAGCAGTTAGTGGGACGTAAATCAAATAACATTATTATTATTATTATTATTATTATTATTATTATTATTATTATTATTATTATTATTATTATTATTATTATTATTATTGTACCGGGCGGTACACCTCCACGCCGCTAATTCAAAAGGTGCGCCAGTTGAAACTCCTCTGCTGGAGGAAACCTGAACTTTATTGACGGTATTAATTTTCTACTTTCTCAGAAGATGTCACTACCTGTAAATTTCGGAGTTTTAGAACTGTGTCATTTTTGATGTGTTTTTGTTTTGCTTGAAGTAAGAAGTGTGAACTTTCTCTTCTAGAGGACACTACTGAAGAACTACAATAGTGCACCCTAGTGCGAAGAAAAAGAACTGTTCTTTGGAGAAATTTTTATTTCAAAAGTTTGTTTCTTGTTAAATTTCCTTCTGTTATGGTTTAAGTTGGCTGTATACCCCTCTCTTTCTCCTTGTTTTGTATTCAACCAATCCCGAATTTCTTAACTTAATTTTCCACCAATAATGTGTTTCTTCTTCATCTTGTGTAGGGGTTTCTCTTTATTCTCCAATAAAGTGATTGTGGGCGGGTGTTCTCATTCCCCTAACGCCTAGAACCTTCCGCGAGAGTATATAAACTGCTGATTTTAGGGTCTCTGCGCCACTTCTGTTCCATCTTTCAGACTGTAAAGTACATAGCAGGGGGCGGGAAGCGCCTCTTTCTTCGGCAGCGGTCAACAACAAGGTAATGGCCAATTAATAACTTCTTTCTTTGCTAGCTCAGCAGTTTAACTCTCGGGGCGGGTCCGAAGTTTTTCCGTTATGTAACCTTCCTTAAAAATGTAAAGAATCTGGTATCTATTTTACCTTTTAAACTACGTATTGGGATAGAGAGTGCTTAACCCTCTCGATCTCCCACTCATATTGTTTTGAGGTGAATTTTTTCTCAACCTATTCTTCCTTAACATTATGTAAATTTGTTTCTTTTCTAAAGTCACCTCCGTAGTATGGGATTAGCCCTTGCATCAGTGGCCTAAGAGCCAAATTTGGTTTTAAAAACAAAGTGTATTAGGAGTGCCGATCGCCTCCTCTCAAATTGTTATTTTGGAGGTCATGTAATCAACCTTCTTTTCATTTAATAGACCTCAGTAGGTTGGGTATTTTACCCCTGTGTCTATGTCCAGTGAGGACAACTCGAAGGTGGAGTTTGGTGTGGCCTTTGAGAGGCTTAAAGTTGAGAGCGAGTGGCTCCTTTTGAAAATTGAGTGTTGTATGCCTCGTGGAGGCTTTTCAGTGTAATTTGGAGCAAGGGCTCCTAGGCATGAATGGGGTTTTCTGCCCCTCTGTTGAAACTTGTGTTTGGGGTAAAACTGAGCTGATTGCCCAAGCATTGTGAAGTCAGGGCGCGAAGCCCAAATCCTGTAAATATTGTAACTACCCTTTTGACTTGCTACTTTGTACCTGCCATGCTTGTTATTTCCTTATTTTAAAAAGAAAATATAACCTTGTTAAATTTTAAATTAATTTTACTTTCGTAGCTTGAGACCCGTTCACACCCGCACCTTCTTTCACCTCTACCTACCACGGAAAGCTCCGTAACAAGTGGTAGCAGAGCGTGGTTGAATGGGTCTCATTTTAGCCCCTTTTGACGGCTAAATATTGTTCTGTTCCGAACTCTAACCATTTTCTCAGTTGCAGGAATTTTTTGAGATTTTCAAAATTGATCTGTCACCATGCCCGGCCCTCGCGATGTTCTCCATCTTAACTATTTGCGCAAGGAGGAGTTGATCTATGAGTTAACTATCAGAAATGTACAATCTGGAGGCACGGTTGCAGTAGACACAAACAAGCTTAGAGAGTCCCTAGATTTGCCCATTTCCATCCCCAATTTGGGAGAGAAAGTAATTGACGACTCTCTTTCCACGATCACGGAGAATATTACTGGGCTAGCTTCTGTAGTTAGTTTTTTTGATGAAAATGATCCTTCTCCTAATCAAATTAAGCGTGTGCAAGCTAGGCTGTTTCATTTTTCAAATAGAGTTAACGATCTGTTGTCTCTAAAGTTGAATGACGTTCAGAAGAAGGAAGCTAGTACGCTGCTTGAAAATATGTCTGAATTATCTAGCAAGGTCACTCAATTGTTAACTGGGGAAGTTCCTCCCAAAACTGATCAACCCGCCACGATGAATGCTGGGAGCGAGGAAGAGCCCCCTAAGGGAGAAGTCAAAAGGATAACCGTTGCTGCTCAAACTATCTCTGCCCCATTAGACAATGAGTCTGAACGTCGTAACTCATTGACTAATGTACGTTCTGAATTAACTTCTTTGCCACTTAAACCTTTACCGACTATGTCACCCGGGTTTAGCAGCTTGCCTCATCCATTGGCAATGTTGCTCAGAGGTATCTCTAAGTTTTCCGTTAATACCACCAGTGA
Source organism: Anabrus simplex (assembly GCF_040414725.1). Taxonomy (NCBI): domain Eukaryota; kingdom Metazoa; phylum Arthropoda; class Insecta; order Orthoptera; family Tettigoniidae; genus Anabrus; species Anabrus simplex. Next base: position 194,961,385 of record NC_090268.1, read on the forward strand.
AGTAATTTCATTTTTAAGATTTCTAGTTGAATTTCAGGACCATGCCCTTGTGTTTTCTCTTTCTCCATGTCAAATTTTGCAAATTATCTATCCTTATGCAATTGGTATTCTCTCTGACAAAATAGTAAGAGCCATAGCCGAACAGTCATCTATTGAAGATTTTCATGCACATCTGCTTGCAAATTTTATTCCCGCCCGCGCGAGGTCATCTCTGATTCAGAAGTACTATTATCGTGTACAGCGTTTGGATGAAAACCTGGCTGACTTCATCCAAGATATTAAATTCTATACTAGGGTGTTTGCTCTTCACTTTCCGGAGGATCAGATTGTACAGGCTTTTGTAGAGGGAATTTCACCTCCCTATAGGTCATATTTGTGTTTCGCGGCGTGCCCGCAAACTTTCTCTGAACTTGAAGCATTGGCAGTCTCAGCAGAAGGAGTTAGATACGCCAATTCTTTGCGTGTAGCGAAAGAACCCCCGTCTTCCTTTAGTAATACTCGGCCTCCACCTCGCCGATCAGTCACCCCTCGTAAATGTTATGCTTGTGGGTCGCCTGACCACCTGCGCAATAAGTGTCCACTGATCAAGTCGAGTGGGACAAGGAATGGGGCTGGTTCATCACAAGGCTGTTTTAAATGTGGGGCTTTCTCACATATCGCCAAGAATTGCCCAAACTCAAATAGCACCCCCTCCTGCTCAACTTCTGGTGCAAATTCCACCTATGCCAATAATAAAAAGTGACTAGTGGCTTCGGCTGAGTCGACTAATCCATCTTCCCGGGACTCATCCCCTGGTAAACAGGTTGTAAATTCAGGGAACGAGCAGTCTTCAAATTCATCTTTTGAATGCCCTAAGGAATGTCTTAGGATTGCGGCGGATACCCCCGCACCTATTCCTTTTCTTAAGATTGAGTTAAATAACGAGCCTATAACCGCTCTATTAGATTCAGGTAGTGTTTGTTCAATTATTTCGGACCAATGGTATTCAAAATTTAAGTCTGTTTGTAAACTACCTGACTATGTCTCCTCTCCTGTTCAATATGTTTCGGCTAATTCATCCCCATTAGAAATTCTAGGTTCCTTACTGGTCAAAATTCGTATTTTTAAATTTACATGGAAAACCAAACTGTTTGTGGCTAAGCACTTGTCTTGCCCCATCATACTGGGAGCGGACTTCATTTCTCACACTGGTCTTGTGCTCGATCTTCAGAGTAAGTCGTGCACGTTCAAATTTGCGTCCAAATGTAAAATTCCCTTGTTAAAGTGTAATTCTGTGTCATGTTCATCTATTTCGCCTACCCAGGATGAGATGTTGTTAGACCTTAGACATCTACCTGAGGAGCAGGCTGATAGTATTCGTAAATTATGTCAGTCATTTCCAGAGGTGTTCTCTGATACTCTTGGTGTTACTGACCTTATTGAATACAAAATTGAGGTCACGGATACGATTCCTGTCCGTTTTCCACCATATAGGCTATCTCCACCTAAAATGAAGGCATTGAAAGAAATCATCGATCAAATGTTGAAGGATGGTATTATTAGGCCCTCTATGTCGGCGTATTCTTCGCCTATTTTTCTAGTCCCGAAACCCCAAGGAGGCTTCAGGCCTGTCATTGATTATAGGGCTCTCAATCGGAAGGTGGTGTTACAATCTGTGCCCCTTCCCGACCTTCATTCTTGTTTTTCATGGTTCCGTAAGGCCAAGTTCTTTACTATCTTGGACCTGAATCAGGCCTATAATCAAATTCCCCTTGCCGAAGAGTCTAAACACCTCACAGCTTTTGCCACGGACTGGAACTTATACGAATACAACCGCGTGCCTTTCGGGCTCCCCACGGGAGCAGCTGTACTCACTAGGCTACTAGATAGGGTCTTCTCCGACATCAAATTTGAGTACTTATATCACTACTTGGATGATGTCGTCGTATTTTCAGAGACTTTTGAAGAACATCTAGATCATCTGCGAGAAGTTCTCAATCGCCTGCGTAAGGCTGGGTTAACTGTTAAGTTGTCCAAGGTTGCCTTTGCTAAGCCCTCTATGTCATTCCTAGGGCATATTGTATCACCTGATGGTGTAGCAGTCGATCATTCTAGAACACAGGCCATCCGTGATTTTAAACCTCCCAAGGACATTAAAGGTATCGCCAGGTTCATTGGTATGGTGAATTTCTTCAGGAAGATTATTCCTAACTTCGCTAATAGAGCGGCGCCCTTAAACCTTCTTCGTAGGAAAGGCATCAAATTCGAGTGGGGACCTTCTCAACAAGCCGCTTTTGAAGATCTTAAATTAGCTCCCTGTAATGCCCCTGTACTTGGTATGCCTGATTTCTCGAAGAAATTCATCGCCCAAACCGACGCGTCGTCGTCAGCAGTAGCTGCAGTCCTTCTTCAAGAGACTGAACTAGGGAGGCGACCCATCGCCTATGCATCTAGGACTCTATCGGCTCAAGAAGCCAAGTATTCCATCTATGAGCTCGAAGGTTTGGCAGTCTTATTCGCCTTAGAGAAGTTCCGTCTCTATCTGGAACATGTCAAATTTGACCTGGAGACAGATAATCAAGCCTTAAGCTGGGTCTTAGGTAGGCCGCGTCGTACTGGTCGTATAGCCCGTTGGGCCATCCGTATTTCTGCCTTCCAATTCGATGTCAGGCATATCAGAGGTACCGAAAATATTGTTGCTGATGGACTCAGCCGTATGTTTTCCAACGACGTCGAGACCCATGAACCGGTCGATAGTTCATCACCTTCCGAGTCCATACTATCTGATGTTAATGCCATCTTAACAGATGTTCCCATGCTCTTTAGGGATATCGAGAAATACCAACGTGAAGATCCGACGCTGGCTCCGATAATGGAAACCCTTTCTTCTGGGGAACATGTCGTCCCTTATGTTCTGAGGAATGGTGTTCTATGTTGCCCCTCGAGGCATGATAAGATGATGAAAGTTGTCGTTCCAGCTGTTCTTGTACCTATGATCTTCAAGTATTATCATGAGACCCCATTAGGAGGGCATCTTGGAATCTTTAAAACTCGTGAGAAGATTCGTGAAATGTTCATCTGGAAAGGTATGGACGGTGAAATCCGTGAACTAGTGAAGACTTGCAAACCCTGTTTGCTCAGTAAACCAACCATGTCCACCAAGGTAGGCCTTTTGTCTTCTCATCAAGCGTCGCGCCGCATGGAACGCCTGTATATTGATTATGTAGGACCCTTCCCCCAGTCTAAGGGAAATGCTAACAAGTTTATCTTGGTATGCGTAGACGGCTTTACTAGATTTTCCTGGTTATTTCCGACTAAGCTGGCTACCGCTCAGTCTACCATTACTTGCTTAAATTCTATTTTTGCTTCTTTTGGTCCGTGCCAATATATTGTATCTGATAATGCTAAGGCTTTTACATCTAATTTATTTCGTAAATTCTGTTTTGACTTGTCCATCTCTCATGTAACTACTTCTGCTTATTACCCTCAACCATCTCTGGCTGAACGAGTTAACCGTAATCTCAGGTCCGCACTTATTGCCTATCATCATGAAGATCATTCCAGGTGGGACACGTCCCTGCATTGGTTAGCTTTTGCTTTGAATTCGGCGGTTCATGAATCACATAAATTTACTCCAGCCTCGTTGATGTTCAAGTTTGTTCCCAACACGCCGCTCTCTAACCTCTGGTCTCTGAGTGACATTCTACCCGAGACAATAGATCCGGACAACATTAAAGATCTTTGGAAGAAGGCTAAAGCCAATCTTAAAGTCTCTCATGAAAAGGTTAGGGAAAGGTATGATCGTGGACGGAGACCCACCCCTTTGAAAGTAGGTGACCAAGTTATGGTCAAGAATTTTGTTCCCGCGGGCAAGCTTGCCCCCAGATTTCATGGGCCATGTGTCATTCTCGATTTTCTTACGCCGGTTACGTTGTTATTAAGTAATCCAGCCACCGAGAGGATATTTAGGGTTCACCTGTCACAGGTGAAACCAGTGTAAATTTTGTGTCAACTTGCCTCATATAATCGTGAAAGGAATATGAAGGTTATATTTTTTTGAGTTTCACCTTTAAGGCTTTCTGCCCCTTCTATAAAATTTAGTTTCATATGTAAGTATTTTTGTAAACCCTCCCCGCACCGTTAAACTGCCATTCTGTCCTTACCACGGCCATTACCACGCTCCCGTCTCCTGCTATACACACTGTGGCTTGATTATATTAAATGCCATGGATATCTGCACGCCGCGGGCCCCTCAACCTCTCCACCAAGCCTGTGCCCTCAAAAAAAGATGATGGTCCAACAATATTCTGCCGCCTAGCTGTAATTTTTCAGTGCCCCCGCAGCCGCGCGGCGCTGTGCCGCGACTGGGCTTGAGGAAGGGCCCCCTCGACCCCAGCGAGGACGACATGTGCACGGCGAGCCGGAGCTCTCCTCCCTGCCAAGGCTGATGTGCGGCGCACGACCTGCTACTTGCCCGCAGCCTGTATATGTTCACCGCGGGCGCGGCGTGTTTCAACACCACTGCTCCCCTCATAGTGCGGGCGAGCGGTATCTCAGGGTACTTGAGGGGTCCGAGCGGCCTCCTCTGGACGCAAGCTGCAACGGCCGGTCTGGCCATCCAACTTAATCAACATCAACTACATGGACAGTTACTATAAGAGATGACTACACTCGGGAATTCAACAACAAAATCTGGTGAACTTAGAAAATTTTTTCCTCGATTTTAAAATTAAAGTTTTCCTTCTCAATTCAACTTCTACAAACATAAAAACTTTACTTCTCCAGTTACAACCAAAATTTTGAAACTGAATCAAACCACATTAAGAAAATCTTATAAATTTTTCGGCAATTAATCTCCACATCTACATCAAAACTTGGACCTAGTTTTCAAACCAATTTCATGTGTCACCCCTGGAGGAACATTTGGGGGGGGGGAGGTCTGTACCGGGCGGTACACCTCCACGCCGCTAGTTCAAAAGGTGCGCCAGTTGAAACTCCTCTGCTGAAGGAAACCTGAACTTTATTGACGGTATTAATTTTCTACTTTCTCAGAAGATGTCACTACCTGTAAATTTCGGAGTTTTAGAACTGTGTCATTTTTGATGTGTTTTTGTTTTGCTTGAAGTAAGAAGTGTGAACTTTCTCTTCTAGAGGACACTACTGAAGAACTACAATAGTGCACCCTAGTGCGAAGAAAAAGAACTGTTCTTTGGAGAAATTTTTATTTCAAAAGTTTGTTTCTTGTTAAATTTCCTTCTGTTATGGTTTAAGTTGGCTGTATACCCCTCTCTTTCTCCTTGTTTTGTATTCAACCAATCCCGAATTTCTTAATTTTCCACCAATAATGTGTTTCTTCTTCATCTTGTGTAGGGGTTTCTCTTTATTCTCCAATAAAGTGATTGTGGGCGGGTGTTCTCATTCCCCTAACGCCTAGAACCTTCCGCGAGAGTATATAAACTGCTGATTTTAGGGTCTCTGCGCCACTTCTGTTCCATCTTTCAGTGTGTAAAGTACATAGCAGGGGGCGGGAAGCGCCTCTTTCTTCGGCAGCGGTCAACAACAAGGTAATGGCCAATTAATAACTTCTTTCTTTGCTAGCTCAGCAGTTTAACTCTCGGGGCGGGTCCGAAGTTTTTCCGTTATGTAACCTTCCTTAAAAATGTAAAGAATCTGGTATCTATTTTACCTTTTAAACTACGTATTGGGATAGAGAGTGCTTAACCCTCTCGATCTCCCACTCATATTGTTTTGAGGTGAATTTTTTCTCAACCTATTCTTCCTTAACATTATGTAAATTTGTTTCTTTTCTAAAGTCACCTCCGTAGTATGGGATTAGCCCTTGCATCAGAGGCCTAAGAGCCAAATTTGGTTTTAAAAACAAAGTGTATTAGGAGTGCCGATCGCCTCCTCTCAAATTGTTATTTTGGAGGTCATGTAATCAACCTTCTTTTCATTTAATAGACCTCAGTAGGTTGGGTATTTTACCCCTGTGTCTATGTCCAGTGAGGACAACTCGAAGGTGGAGTTTGGTGTGGCCTTTGAGAGGCTTAAAGTTGAGAGCGAGTGGCTCTTTTTGAAAATTGAGTGTTGTATGCCTCGTGGAGGCTTTTCAGTGTAATTTGGAGCAAGGGCTCCTAGGCATGAATGGGGTTTTCTGCCCCTCTGTTGAAACTTGTGTTTGGGGTAAAACTGAGCTGATTGCCCAAGCATTGTGAAGTCAGGGCGCGAAGCCCAAATCCTGTAAATATTGTAACTACCCTTTTGACTTGCTACTTTGTACCTGCCATGCTTGTTATTTCCTTATTTTGAAAAGAAAATATAACCTTGTTAAATTTTAAATTAATTTTACTTTCGTAGCTTGAGACCCGTTCACACCCGCACCTTCTTTCACCTCTACCTACCACGGAAAGCTCCGTAACAATTATTATTATTATTATTATGCAAATTACATTTACTTTTATAACCTATTAAATAAAGTTATAGGGGCCCCGATGTCTGTAAGTAGTTTTTTGCCAATTTTTCAGCTATTATTCCGAGTTGGGTCAACTCAAGACCGTATCAGTGTTTTTTCGCTTCGTGTCTCTTTGTCCGTCTGTTCCACCGTTACGGCGAAACGGCTAGATAGATCTCGACCAAACTTCATATATATATTGTACTCATCCGGAGGTTTGAATATGCACATGACTGAAAAACCACAGAACAGACTGGGGGCTTATAGGGAAACCACAACAGTTTTCTTCCCTTTTCCCTTATACTATTGTATTTTTGTAAAATACGTGGACTATACGTGAAGCGTACATTCATCTTAAAAACTTTTCTTATGAGCATAATTTCGCTTACTCTTCAAATGGCGGAGAAAAAAAATTACTACTTTCTGCGGGTTTTATGCTCTGCATTGAGTGACCGACAGACCGACAGACCGACAACGAACCTACCGGTTACCATGGCAACGTCTTTGGCCGCTTACCAGCAGTGAAGTATCATAATGTAATTTTTGTCAACATTCCTGTAAACCCATGATTGTTCGTTGTGTAGAAGGCGAGAGAGACGTCATGCTGCCATTCTGCGGCATATTTGCGGAATACCGCTGGAGGCTACAATCGTCTTCCAGTAGCACTAAAGGGGCTGTTACTATTTGAATAGTACCGCGGAGTTTAGACCATGATTTCACACCGTAAGGCGTTTACAGACATTTGCTATAATTTTTACTGTATTTCTCTTCTACTTCTGTTTTCCGCTCTAATTTCTTTCCTATTTATGCTTAAGTAATAACACCACAAATCATCTTCCTATCTGTTTACATAAGAATCCCTGCGCCGAAATTTCTCCTCTGTTACTGCCTTCTGATATCCGTAACGCATATCATCACAGTTTAGTGAGGGACATTTCATTTTACAATACATCCACTTGGTGTTTACATATATTTGTCCTCTCCGGCTGTCCTCATTTATAATCTTATTTTCTATTAATTTCAACTTTCTTAACTGTAATACTTTCTTCCTTAATTACTCCGTACGTATGCGAGTGCTAATCCAGAAACCTAGACACTCTTTCCATAGAGGAAAAATTCCAAGCTGTTCAAATGTATAACATTTTGGCCCCGGAACATATCGAAATATGGAGGCAGTAGGAAATGTGACCTGCCATTATCATCAACATTTCCCCAACGTGCATCTTTCATCGGAAACGACGTATGTGGTCCTCCCCGTGGTGGTTCTCGGATAGCGTTAAGGGACATGTAATTTAATATTATCTTACTGCGTGTACAATAACTTACGTATAAATCCGTATACAAGGTAGAATACTGTAGCGAAGCACGGGTACACTTGCTAGTTACCTAATAAAGAGCAGCACACTGCATTCTCCATTGTTGAAGTAGGTACTTGCGTTGCCATTGGCTAACGTAAAAACACTTGTGACGTCATTGCCAGGAATGATGATAATTACATTCTGGTACTAACCCCCGCAGAATAAAAAGGACAAGTAGATGGAATGTGCAAAGGAAACATTCAACAGTGAACTGTTATTGGCGGGGAGTTGTGATATCGAATGCACTGCACTGTCGACCTGGAAAACAGAAGTAGAAGAGAAATACAGTAAAAATTATAGCAAATGTCTGTAAACGCCTTACGGTGTGAAATCATGGTCTAAACTCCGCGGTACTATTCAAATAGTAACAGCCCCTTTAGTGCTACTGGAAGACGATTGTAGCCTCCAGCGGTATTCCGCAAATATGCCGCAGAATGGCAGCATGACGTCTCTCTCGCCTTCTACACAACGAACAACAATGTGACGTTTTCACCACTAGTCCACAGAGAATGCGCTGCTATCGCCCTAGGCCCTTCGAGACTGCCCGCACGGCAAGAAAAAAAGTGATAAGGTCCTTTAATGCTTATCTTAGTTCTTAAATAGAAGGGTTGGCCGCCTTGTGCTCTGCCCGATCACGTCGTCCGCGGGAAGGCCAGCGACATGTACTGTAGCGCTGTCTTACTGAAAATATCCAAGCGACGTTTCCTCTTCAGCAGCTCAGTAAATACTTCTATGTATCAGTCAAAGTCAATGTAATTAAAATAATTCGATTGTCTCGGTCGGGAATCGAACCAGGGAACCTCCACAGCTAGATAATCGCTCAGGACTTGTCACCTGTCTCTTGGATAACACAATTATGTTCCTTCCTTTGTCGTTATGAGGTAAAAAGCGTCATCTTCTGTCAGGCGCCGATCTTGTCTCAATTACCGAGAACTTATCAACAATACTTAATTGTAACAACAGTACGACCTCTCCCCAGTTGTTGGCACCCCTTCTATCGACTGTAAATAGTGGAGCTCACGGAGACGGGCTGAAATGAATTATGTTTATCTCAATTTCATGTTCATGAAAAGATGTCGCTCATGCAGTTGCCGATTCGGTCAAGGAGACTTACGAAATGCATTGTTTACTTAAATTTCACACACATGCTGCACTTCGGTTGAGCAATATCCAGATATAAAAATCGATCCCTCACAAGTTATTGTGCAATTTCCTAGTAGGATTATTACGCCCGTTGAAAACTGGTGTCGAGTTTCCGAATCAAAGCACGGAGTTACCGTTTGCCCATCGGGGCTCACCATGTTTGCCGGCACTCAAGACGTGTTTCACTGTGAGAACGGTGTGTGCCTTGAGACCTGCCTGGTAATGCTGAGAAAGGATAAGTTAACAATGCTTAACAGTGAATCCCTCTATTCACAGCTAGATAATCCCTCAGAATTTGTCACATATCTGTTGACTGCCGTACGTTTCATGAACAACAGGGCAAGTTAGCCGTGTGGTTAGGGGCGCGCAGCTACGAGCTTGCATTCAGGAGATAGTGGGTTCGAACCCCCTTGTCGGCAGCCCAGGAGATGGTTTTCCGTTGTTTCCCATTTTCACACCAAGCAAATGCAGGTGCTGTACCTTAAATAAGGCCACGGCGCTTCCTTACCATTCCTAGCCCTTTCCTATCCATCGTCGCCGTAAGACCCATCTGTGTCGGTGCGATGTAAAGCAAATAGCAGTTACTTGAATAGGAATGTCTCTTTGCATTATGGCTAGGGCCAGGATTTATTCGCACTAAAAACGTTTAAAATAGAGAGGCATATAGGCACGAAAGATAGCCAAAATAGCAGGTACATAGCCACCACCATTAAGTAAAATGGGCAACCAAATAGGCATGAAAAAATACATTTGATTTAATAATATATTCGATTACTATGGAAGGAATTTACAAATTTTCAGTATTTTAAGGTAACAATCTTGTTCTATTGTCACGAAGAATGTTTCGATATTGTGAGAAGGATCTCTTAACGTCACATAATATGAAGTGGTACTTTTACCTTTTCTTTCCACTCTGGATTTCGGTGCAGAACCCTACCAAACTTTTCTCTGATAGCGGCTACCTTCCCAGATGTTATTCTAAAGACTTCCCTTACCTTCTTTCACAATCCTAATGGATTCCATAAGGGGCATGCCACTTCTCTCATACTCTGTGATCTATGCCGATAGCTTACAACTTGCCACAATACATAAAATAATAGACCCATGAATGCTACAACGAAATGCGATCGTATCCCTCCGTCACGAAAAGAAGAAGATTGCCCTTCCATGGGTAGGGATTTTGGGATCTCCAGTAATCCTCTGTTGCAACCAGTATAACTTGGAAGATTTTTCTTTAGGCAGTGCCAAGCAAACTTCTTCAAAGGGGCCAGTGACCTAGATTTAAGGTCCCTTTAATGAACAATCATCATCTTTTCTTCAAGGTAGATCTCAACAAGATCTCAAGACAAAGTGTCCAACAATTTAAAGCGAGAGGGAGGTATAGATGAGTACAAATTAGTTCGATGTTGATTGGTTCTCGTATATTATCTTAGGAGGTGGAGGAGTGGAAGGACTCATGGTCAAAGTGTTCCCTGTTTGCCATGAAGTACATTTCTCGAGACTTCCGAGAATTCTCCTTATTCTTAGTGGGGTAAACAGATGTTGAGAAACGAGAAAATACAATGCATTTCAAGGAAACTGAATTCCTTAAAGGTTGTCAAATGACATGAAATAAGGAATTAATCCAAATAGACACGAACCCCCGAAATAGGCTTTTATAGCCACCATAAAACTATCAAATTCTTGCTAAAAAGCCTAAAACAAATTGATATATTAAAAGCTTACGTGTCTGTATACCGGAATAAAATATTCATTTATGTGAATCCATATTATTTCGGGCACAAACCTTGTACTCAGTTACCGAGCACTTATCAATGATATATACCTTTATCCAGAACACTGGGGATACTGAGGTCGAAGTCTGCTTGCCCTTACTTGGTAAGGGCGTCTACCTCTCACTCCTTGTCTTTGTAGTCACTTCCTTCGAGAGCCAGAAAGTATTAGGGAAGCTCAGGAAGGAAGGAAGGAGAATATTCAGCAACTAATGGCTTGTATTGCCTCCACTCTCTGTTGACAGCTGAATTACATTTTCACTTCCGCTCATGTAACGTTTCCTCCCCCCGTGAGAACTGGTGGCATGTTAGGTCCAGTGTTCTTAACCGGTCTTCATTCTCCAGCTATATATTACGTCCCGGGCGAGGCTCTTCCACTAAACCATTTCCTCGTTCACCGTGGATATCATCAAGCAGACATTATGAAGATTTGTGGCCGGATTGTTTAAGCACACTCATGTATTACAACAATAAAAATGTCAACGATTTTTTTCGGTACTTCTTTCCTTGTCTCCGAAAGGTACGGCTACTAATGTAATTTATACGCTTGTGCCATTAAGGAATTTGCATGTTAGAAAATCAGCGATCTATCTCTCCGAGGCTGGTGTCTTCATTCCACAATCTCAACTACTATATCTGTCCTAATCATTTATGTGAATTCATATCTTAAATAAACTTTATATGAGTCATAATAACCGTTATCTAACTAAACCAGCGATGATAAAAAAATTTGATTGGTATTATAAGAGTCTAAATAATAATACGAATAATGTTATTATAATAATAATTATTATTTAATTTTTGATGTGTGGCATCCGGAAAGGCTAGGTGCAGGTTTTTCATGTTGATGCCGTATAGGTGACCTGGGCGTCTACGGGGATGAGGCCCTACCTAGGGTGAATTATAATTATGAAGAAGGCTCAGACAACCAGCCCCGGAGCAAGAACAATTAACTAATCACAGTTAACATTCCCGATCCTGGTGGGAATCGAACCCAGACCCCTTGGACCAAAGGCCAACATGCTAACCATTTAGCCACGTAGCTGGAAATATTACTACTTAATAATAAGAGGAGGAAAATTTGGCTGAAGTAAACATAGAAATAAAAGCTAGAGGCTTTACGTCGCACCGACACAGATAGGTCTTATGGCGACGATGGGATATGAAAGGCCTAGGAGTTGGAAGGAAGCGGCCGTGGCCTTAATTAAGGTACAGCCCCAGCATTTGCCTGGTGTGAAAATGAGAAACCACGGAAAACCATCTTCAGGGCTGCCGATAGTGGGATTCGAACCTACTATCTCCCGGATGCAATCTCACAGCCGCGCGCCTCTATGCGCACGGCGAACTCGCCCGGTGCTGGAGTAAACAAGAGGGGACTTGAATTAATTGAACATCAGGGAAGACATCATGAAAAATCGCCAAGTCTTCAGGATCTCAGTAAATAAAAACACATTTACGGTGAAAATTGGCAGCAGGACTGGTACAAAGTGGTCAGAAGAACGGAAGAGGCAACACAGTGAGTTCATGAAGATATTTTCCGTAGTTTCCCATTTTCACGCCTTTCACGTCAGGGAGTTTTCTCTCAACCTGAGGGCTGGTTCGAGGTCCACTCAGCCTACGTGATCAGAACTGAGGAGCTATCTGATGGTGAGATGGCGGCCCTGGTCTCGAAAGTCCAGAATCACGGCCGAGAGTATGCGTCGTGCTGACCACACGGCCCCTCGTAATCTGCAGGCCTTCGGGCTGAGAAGCGGTCGCTGGAAGGGCGTTAAGTGCCATGGGGCTTGGTTTTGTACCTTAATTAAGGCCACAGCCGCTTCCTGTCCACTCTTAGACCTTTCCCATCACATCTTCGCCATAACACCTACTGTATCTGTGCTGGTGCGGTGTAACGCACATTGTAAATAATAATAATAATAATAATAATAATAATAATAATAATAATAATAATAATAATAATAATAATAATACAGATAGCAATGTCAAAAATGTTCCAAGTTATTCTCGAAATTTCATAGCAATTTTCGCGAATGTAAGACCACACATGAGGAAGAAGTAAACCTCTTCAGAATAATTTAAAAGTCTCCTATCAAGCAATTTACATATTATCATGTTAATACATGTATTTACGGATAATTTCGTGGCTCAGTTTCTTAGAGTAATTTTACATGTTTGTGCTATTTTTGTTCTTAAACCAACAGGTGTACTTGAATTTTCAATTATAATATATAATTGCTCCAGAAGTACTTTATAATAAAGTTGAGTTTACCAAAAAGCACAAGTTGTGTACAATTATTATGAGTATACAGCAATCGACCCGCAGTATAAGGCTGGTTATTAATATGAACGCCGGCCAAGCTCGGTCAGGTCAGATGCTATATTATTACAGACAACTATTGAGTACGAAATTGCCATTTACTATGCTCAAGTTATTTTCCTGACGTCATACACTGGTTTCAATCAAATATCACAAGATCGGAGAAAGCAGAACTAGAGTTTATTCCATCCTCGTCATCATTATAATAATCATCACCGAGCGATTTGGTCATGCGGTTAGGGTCGTGCAGCTGTGAGCTTACATTTGGGAGTTAGTGGGTTCGAACCCCAATTTCGGCAGCCCTGAAGATGTTTTCCGTGCTTTCTCATGCTCCCACCTTAATTAAGGCCATAGTCGCATCCTTCCTTCTCCCAGCTCTATCACATCCCATCATCGTCATAAGACCTATATATATCGGTGCGACGTAGAGCAAATTCTCCTTTGAGAAAACTCATGTCTGACAAACATACAGCAGCCAGGCACCAAAAGAGCTAAATGTGGAACGAGTAAAAACAGTTGGTAGGAAAGTTTAAATATTTAGGAGTGGTAGAAGACAACATGTCTGAAAACAGAAGCCTTCATGTCAAAAATGAATAAAATGCTAATGGTACACCATCTAACTAAGTGTGTATACAACGAAAGATCAAAATCTACCACACACTCATTCGTCCGGAGGCCCGGTATACAGCGGAGTACCTTGCAATGGACAGAAAAGGCCCTATTGAGAAATTTGAGATGAAAGAAAGAAAGAAAATATTTTGAGGAATCTCTTGGGCCCCATCAAAGACAAAGGTGGATATAGAAGACGGCAGAACCACGAGCTCTATTTCCACGTAGAAAAGATGGCCGATACGATGCGGAAGAGAAGGATGGCTTTCTGTGGTCACGTGACAAGAATGAGTCCTGCAAGGTCACTCAAGCAGATCTTCCCCTACTTTCAAGATGGCAAAAGGGGCCTGGTTCAGTGTATCCTGGAACGCAACCCATTTAAGAAAAAATTTAAAGACAACAAGAATTAAAAAAAACGAAGCTGAAAACAGGGGAGACGTGGACCAAAGAAAGAAAGAAAGAAAGAAAGAAAGAAAGAAAGAAAGGAATAACATTGGCACTGAATGCGGGAGTAGCCCACCGGGCAAATGTTAAAGCCCGGGGAAGGAGACAGTTGAAATGAAGTGGTCGTTAGTTGGCCGAAACGACATAATAATAATAATAATAATAATAATAATAATAATAATAATAATAATAATAATAATAATAATAATAATAATAATAATAATAATAATAATATGTAAGTGTCACGGCCCGTGTAACAATTCATGAAGTATATTTTTGGATTATGCCTTGTAAATAATTATAAACACACTCTACGCGTTTCAAAAGGAACCTTGCCTTTCTTCATGAGGAGACAACAGAGAAATGAAACGACGCATTAAAAGTTATTAGGAGAAAGCAACAAGGAACTTAAAATGGCGCCCTAAGATGTAAAAGGGACGCCATTTTAGCACCATGCTAGGGACAGCGAATGGCAGCAGTAAAGCATTACTCTCTGATGGTTCTGATAATAGGTAGCCATGATTCACTGAGGTTGAAGCCTGTATCGCGCTTGAAATTACCTGGGTGTTAACGTATTTCAACCGCCTCCCTGATAATTCTTGGGCGATATTGCTTTATACGGACAAGAACATCCACTTCTGGGAATAAGACATCATGACCAGGTGTTAAGGCATGATCAGCAACAGCTGATTTATCAGGTTGGTTGAGTCTGATACACCTGGTATGTTCTTTGACGCGAGTACATACCGTTCTCGAAGTCTGCCCAGTGTAAACCTTGCAACAAGTACAGGGAACTCTGTAGATACCAGGTTGTTTAGGCAAACTATCCTTAGTTGGTCACAGGAGTTGCCTAATCTTAATTGATGTTCCAAAAACAGTTCGTACATGGTACCTACGTAATATTTTAGCAATACGATCCATCGTGTTATGTATGTAAAGTAGGTTCCTTTTACATCTTTTTCCTTAACAGACGTCCGATTATGCGTCGATTTCAAAGCTCTGTTGTAACCGTTGCTCTCAAAGGTGGTTCTCAAGGTGTTCATTTCCTCGTATAGAGATGACACTTCACAAATCCTCCTGGCTCTGGTAGTCAGAGTTGTAAGGATACAATGTTTCTGGGCAGGGTGATGGTGAGAATCTGCGTGGAGATATCTATTGGTGTGTGTAGGCTTACGATAAACGCTGTATCCTAAAGATCCATCCTCTTTCCTGGTGACAAGAACATCTAAAAATGGTATTTTGCCGTCAGATTCCATTTCCATGGTGAAACAAATGGAACGGTGCTGGCGATTAAGGTGATCCAGAAAGTGACCAAGATTGTCTTCACCTTCCATCCATACGACGATCGAATCATCCATATATCGCCACCAGATCCTCGGTTTGCAAGATGCCGACGACAAAGCTTTCTCTTCGTAGTTTTCCAGGAAGAAATTAGCCATAACAGGAGAGAGAGGACTTCCCATGGCCACACCATCTGTCTTCATAATATTTCCCATTCCATACAAAGTAGGAGGATGTCATGCAGTGTTAGAGAAGCCTTGCGATCTATTCAGTAAAAGTATCATTAATGAGAGACATAACACCATCAACAGGTAATCTCGTAAACAGAGACACCACGTCGAGACTCACCAAGATATCACCTGGCTGAAGTGATATAGTTTTTAACTTCTCAATGAAGTGTGTGGAATCCTTAATATAGGAAGGGGCGTTATCCAGGAGTGGTTAAAGTAGACTGCCTAAATATTTAGAAAAGGTATATGTCGGGGAACCAATCGTACTCACAATAGGCCTAAGAGGAACACCTTCCTTATGTATTTTGGGAAGCCCATACAGTCCCGGAGGAATAGCATCCCCTGAAAGGAGACTCTTCGGTGTATCTTCCGGAACAGAAGATTGCTTGACCAATTTGAGGGTCGTATTTGAGTAGCGAGTTGTGGGATCACCACTGTTAACCCTGTATATGGTATCAGATAACAAAGACAAGATCTTGTTGTCATAATCATCTTTATCCATTACCACTGTCGCGTTACCCTTGTCAGCGGGGAGAACTATTATATCAGAATTGTCCCTTAGATCTTTTAGCGCCTGGACTTAGGTGGATTAGCGGTCTTAAGAACTATGGAGCATACTTGTATAACTTCCTCAGCCTTTACAGGTGTGAGGTTACGTACCGAGGATTCTATAGAAGTAATAAGTTCCTCAATTGGAATTCTTCTAGGCGCTACAGCAAAGTTGAGACCTTTGGCGAGAACTGCCTGTTGGGTTTCATTCAGAGGCATACTGGATAAATTTACAACCTTATTGGCATCAAGTCTAATGGCATGTGGTTTCTGCTTCTGACATAACCTTTCATATTTGGAAATATTCCTGCCCCTTACCTGATCTAGTATGCTGTTGGCTCGCACTGCAGTACTACGATCAAAGACCTTCCATAATTCGTCATTAACGAAGTTCGGGAGGCGTAGATGCAGCTGTAGCAACTCCCTCGAGATTAAATCCAACTCCTTACGAGTCTGCTGTATCTCTCTATCAGTGACGCCTTGCTAGTACGACGATATATTCTCATAGATTTTCGTGTTCTGAAGGTATGCTTCAACATAACAAAATGTAGTAGTATATCATGGTCCCGGCATCTTGGGAGAAAAGTGAGAGAGGAATTAAGACACACCTTCTTGCGTCGCAATCTACTAAATTTAGACATCGATCGATAAACATCCTCCCCATAGAGGTTTCAGATTCTGCAAGCCTTTTCAAAGAGGATTCTCGTCCACTTCACTCTACCACTTCACTAGGACGATGGGTTCCGTAGATTTTAACAGTTCTTAACCAGATCCACCCGAAATAATAATATGAATATAATATATGCGCGCTGGTAGTAAATTCCTCCACGACTGGGTTTATTTTAATAGGATTAAAATGTTCGATTGATTGATTGATTGATTGATTGATTGATTGATTGATTGATTGATTGATTGATTGATTGATTGATTGATTGATTGATTGATTGATTGATTGATTGATTGATTGATTGATTGATTGATTGATTGATTGATTGATTGATTGATTGATTGATTGATTGATTGATTGATTGATTGATTGATTGATTGATTGATTGATTGATTGATTGATTGATTGATTGATTGATTGATTGATTGATTGATTGATTGATTGATTGATTGATTGATTGATTGATTGATTGATTGATTGATTGATTGATTGATTGATTGATTGATTGATTGATTGATTGATTGATTGATTGATTGATTGATTGATTGATTGATTGATTGATTGATTGATTGATTGATTGATTGAAAATCATTTCTGTCAGTAGGAGATGCTGAACATGATCAGTCACTTTCTACTTTCCAGTCTTTATAACATTTGTATAATCGGGGTCGATGCGTTATTATTCCGAACACATCGACAGCCAATTAATCTTGTCAGCTAAATAACAGTGAAACAAAGGTGAAATTTAAAACACCGTCTCTGTGACAACAGGGCTTTCTGCTCATATCCTGTCTGCACCATCCCTCCACTCTGTACGATACATAATTTCATCTTATTCCATTTCATTCTTCGCATCTCCCGACCAATGATTCCAATATTGGAATCACTAACTTTCATGTTTTCCGTGAGTTTGCTAAGTAAATCTTTCGTGTTCCCCAATGATTCCATTCGGAATTACTGTTCCATTTCCCTTATTATTATTATTATTATTATTATTATTATTATTATTATTATTATTATTATTATTATTATTATTACAGTATGCGCCAAAATATAGAGTACTGGAAATTATGTTAGTCTTATTGTCATTAGCTTACTTATCGAGATGATAGTGTAAATGTTCAAAATGTGCTCCATTGCGCTGAAGACAGTGTTCATAACAATCACGCAGATTTTCCAACATATTCTGGAACATAGGTTACTGCAGACTCCCGAAGAACAAGACGATCTTCTGAAGTAATGCAAGCACAGTTTTGGGTGGATCTGGACAGTTGAAAATTTGCTCCTTTAACATTCCCCACACGTAAGCATCTGGTGGTGTGAGATCGAGGGAATGTGATGGGTAGGGAAACAATGTGGGAAATTACTCGTCCTGAAAAGGTTTCTTGCGGCATAGCCATAGTCTGTCGAGCGGTGTGGCAGGTCGCCCCGTCTTGTTGGAACCACTGTCTATTCATTTGCATGTTGACACAATACACTACCCGTACGACGATTTTTTTAACAATATATAGCATAACTGTGTTGCTAGGTGCTAGCTTATTGAAGTGTTCACGATATTGTTCCTCAACTAACTTTAATAATGTAATTTGCTTTACGTCCCACTAACTACTCTTGTACGGTTTTCGGAGACGCCGAGGTGCCGAAATTTTGTCCCGCGGGAGTTCTTTTACGTGCCAGTAAATCTACCGACACGAGGCTGACGTATTGGAGCACCTTCAAATACCACCGGACTGAGCCAGGATCGACAACTAACTTTAAACTCGGCCCACAATGATAACCGTTTCCGTACGAGCGAAAACAATACTCCACTTTTCCTACGTCGCGAGACCCATTGTCACTTCCAATCACAGAGCACAACGTTCTTTACACAACTAACAATTCATCATGGCGATATAACAACACGCAGACGTCAGGCGTGCGCATGTGCACTGCGTGGAAATGAGTACTGTATATTTTGGCGCATACTGTATTATTATTATTATTATTATTATTATTATTATTATTATTATTATTATTATTATTATTATTATTATTATCTGCCTGCCTGCTGTAATTTCTTGATGGCTACAGTACATTTGCATCTATCTCTTGGCACAGGCCAGAGTAAAGTGTAGCTTCCACCGAAGTCCCAGTCAACATCCATGGCTGTGACAATATGGAAGTTGCTGGGGTATAAGTAGTGCTGAATAATGACCTTCAGAGCACGACTAGTGCGTCTGAGTGTTATGAAAGGTGCTGCTCATAGGGTCAGTCGTACTGCAATAGTACTTTCTAACCCAGTGAGGAAAGTAATGGCAAACTACCTCACTCCTCATCTTGCCTAGTACGCCTCATTTTGGTGCTGCCATTGGTTTTTGGGGTTTCCTTATAACCGCATAACCTTTGGTGGTGCTATTTGAGGATCCAACCAGCCTCTGGGCTGATGACCTAACAGACAGATTATTATTATTATTATTATTATTATTATTATTATTATTATTATTATTATTATTATTATTATTATTATTAAAATACATCGTAATTGGGAAATATCCCGGTGGCAATGACAACTTACAGTAGTGTGATAATAAAGTAAAGTTAAAACATAATTACCCAACAACAACAACTCCAACAACAAGAGTACAATAAGCGATTCCCTGGAAAGAAAATAATACAAGAAATACTATTAGTTTAACATTCTAAATCCAGCATCATCCTATACAAATTCACATACAACTGAAGTATTTCCAGTGGTTAACAATACAGCTTACAGTACTACTAGCTTAACATTACAACACCGTCATATGCAAAATCACACGTACCTTAATTATTTGAAAATTTTACAGCATGGCTTAGAGTAGATTGATTGGTCCAATTATTATAATCTCAGTATTGTAAACACGCACGTGAATATACAAATTCACACATACTTTAAATTTAGGTGCGTTAATACTACAATACGCAGTGGGTTGAGCGTTTCATTAAAATATGACAGTATGACAAAGAAATTCACATTTTTGGAAAAAGGCTCTATGCCAACTGCAGGTAATACATTTCAATCATCAATTCCCCGATTTACAAACGAATATTTACCATACTTAGTTTTCTCCGATCTACCTTTTACTTTATGCGTATGACCTGTCCTGCTTATGTAACAGGGATTTTCTAGTCGACTGTTCAATGTTTCCTAAATTTTACGGATTTTTACAGAAAAAATGTTATTCATATCTATCAGGGGATTTTCAAGAATTTTCTTTTTCATATGTCAAATAAATTTGTGCTGGAGAGAATAAGTGTATGATTTAGAAAATTGTCCGACTCCATGGCTAAATTCTTAGCATGATTCGAAGGGTTCCCGGATTCGATTCCCGACCGGATCATGGATTAAACCTTACTTGATTAGTTCCTCCGACTCGGGGACAGATAAGGAGTTTGCCTGTCTCGGCGTCATAAATTCGAAAGACCTGCACCAGGCCTCTGCGGAGGCCATACGCCATTATTAAATCTAGAAATCTTGGACAGTAGTAGCTCATATTTATGCCAAAAATATTACAAGACTAATCAACTGAGTGAGATAAATTAATCAGGAATCTCTATGCAAGCGAGAGCCCTGACTCACCGCACTCATCACTACTTCTTTTCTTTTTAATTGTGTAACGTCGCAATAACACATCGAAAGTTTTCTGCGACGCAAGGATAGGAAAGGACTAGAACAGGGAAGGAAGCAACCGTGGCCTTAATTAAGGTACAGCCCCAGCATTTGCCTAATGTGAAAACGGGAAACCACGGGAAACCATCTCAGGGCTGCCGACAATGGAGTTTGAACCCACTATCTTCCGAATACTTGCCGCAGTTAAGAGACTGCACCTGCCGAGCTCGGTCCAACATAAATATACTACATACAAAACAAACTAACTTATCTGACTGAAAACTTTTTTATGAACATTATTTGGAATATTAACAAGATAACTTATGCGCTGACTGTTTTGTATTCTTAAATAATCTGGCTATTTCCTCAGTATTATGACGAAATGACTTATCTTGTTAGTATCAAAGAGAGCATTGACCTTAGTAGGTTACTCCAAAAAATTTAAAAACTGCTAAAAAGTGACATCTGCATTTTTTTTTCGGGATTCCTCGGAAGTTCCGGTTCCAGTTCCGTGGCGTCACTGAAGAGGGTAATCGATCCCAGACGAGGGGAAGAAACGAACTGTGGGAGAAGTTTCAAATGGTTTACCATGTAATTTATTACCACCTTAAGTCGCTGCTTACCTACTTTGCACTTAGCTCTGCAGCTAAGTGGTCCTGAATGACGTAATGGGTGGTCTGTGAAGTGAACTACCATAAAAGCGAGACTTTCGCCCCAGGAAATCTTCCCACAAACTGCCGAATTGGAGGAGAAAGTACTGAGCGAACACGATGTAGCGTTTAATGAACAGTGCTCCCACCGGATGCAAATTTTGTGATGGAAAGGAAACACACCAGATTTATTTCCTTTGAAAGACAGACTAACTCCCTCTACGGATCAGTGGTAGAGTATTGGTCTTCGGATCCCAAGGTGTTGGCTTCAAACCCGGCAGAGGTATTCGTATTTTTGTCGGATGGAAGAAAACCATTTCGACATGCCATGCCGTACGATATCGATCTCTAGTTACACATTCGATATTTACCGGAAAAATGACTTACTAAAACCCGTGGTGCAAAAGCCCCGAATATCCATGGCCTTCGCTCAGCTCGAAAGCCTACAGATTATGAGATGTCGTGTGATAGGCACAATGAATCCTCTCGGCCGTTATTCTTGGCTTTCTAGATCGGAAAAATGACTTACTATTCAATCATAAATTGCTCAACTTTCCTCTATTATCTGGTAGAGTAAAACGAAACGTCTAAATTGATATGAAGGCAGCCTAATTGGCATCAAATTCAAATGAATTCACACGGTAGCTAAAGCCATTATTTTATTATTATTATTATTATTATTATTATTATTATTATTATTATTATTATTATTATTATTATTAATGGATACGGCCATCTGTGGTTACACAATCTACCCGCCCTTGTCTTTGCACTCTCGCCAGAGATCCTTAAGTCTTTGAATTCTTTCTCGTTCTTCCGCCGAGATGTTCCGTGAGTTGACCAGTAGCTTTTCTGGTTTATCCCTCACTACCGCAAACTTTTTCCTAAATATTGTTCTATCCTGTATCTCTTCCTACTTGACACCCACTTCTGCTAGGTCTTTGTGCACTTTTTCACTTTTCTTACAGGAGTATTTTGTTTCCCAACCTCCCTTGATGTGTCCACAAAATATCAGGCTCCTTTTCCTCATCGTCGTCGTAATTGTTTCGATGGTTTTATACAGTTTCTCGTTCGACCTTATTTGTTGGTCATTTTGCGACTTCTTTGGATCGAAGATTTTTCGAACGAACTTCCTTTCTCTTTCTTCAATGTCTGAATCTGCCATTATTGTCAATTCTGCTCCATAAAGGCAATCCGTTCTGTGCAGT
The DNA here is from genome assembly GCF_040414725.1 of Anabrus simplex. Classification (NCBI taxonomy): domain Eukaryota; kingdom Metazoa; phylum Arthropoda; class Insecta; order Orthoptera; family Tettigoniidae; genus Anabrus; species Anabrus simplex. Next base: position 194,983,671 of record NC_090268.1, read on the forward strand.
AATCGTTTAATTTGCCTTGAATGGAGATGGACTTGGATTTGTAGGTGTATTGGCATAGTCTGAAGGCCATCTCCATTTTTTTAAATGCTATTTGTTCGGGGCGTCGACCCATGTGGATCTTTCTGCCCCTACTGCGTTTAATTGGAATGGCGGTAGTGTGGAATTTTGTGTGTCAGGAAAGGAAGATTAAAGACGTCAAAAACAGCCAGTCCCAGGCCAGGGATAGCCTATTAATCATAACAATTAAAAACCCCTAACTCGGCCGGGAATCGAACCCGGGGCCCCCGGGTGAGAGGTGGGCGCGTTGCCTCCTACACCGCACGGCCGGAGAGGCCATCTCCATACTCCTCACCCTTTTAAGTGCCTCCTTTCCATTTCCATTCAGAGTGAGAATTTCTCCCAGGTATTTCAATTTATGAACGCGATGGATGCCCCCAAACTAAGTTACAATTCTGTCCGCGTCATCTTCTTTGCTTGAGTCTATGAATGCTGTGTTTTGGACGGAATTTTTTAATTGTTACGAAATAAAGCTCAACCTCAAATGAAGCTAGATATCTTAGTGTTCCATGAAGCGACGGGCAGCGAAGTGCATTAGCATATCAACCTCTCCTCTCTTACATTCAACACATCAAAGTAGATCTCAAATGGAAGCACGAATCAGATGGAATTTCCTATTCGTATGGCAAAATGAATTGGATCCTACGGTTCATTCGTCAGAATTTTAAATTTCTCTACCAAAAGCCAACTGTGAACATTTCCTTTAGTCAGTAAGGTCCTACACATGTACATTCCAAGTCACTAGCTGCCCACGTATGAAGGAGTTGAACATGAGTAGAAATCATGCTTGATGCACAAGATCGGCATTGAGGCCGCTATAACCATTCATTAAGAGACATGATAGTCGTATTGGTGGCGTGGAAGGAATGTGACAAATGAATCTTTCCAGAGAATGAAAGGCTTTTCTAAAGAAAATACATGTCTCTTTCTATTCGTATCACATTATGTTAAGGCAAGGCGAGATCAACTATTTGGCATTTATTTCGTCAACTGCCTGATCAGTTCTGGGGAGATATTTTTTGCGAAGGCTGTAAGGTCATTTGATATAAGAACTCACAACAAGGGAAGATATATATCTTCTCCATAAAGGTATCATATATCAGGACAAGAGAGCCTCCTTCCCAAGCAATTTCACCTGACGACCTTGATATATACCATTACCATGTATATGTTCATGTCTAAATATTCCTGGTCCGACGTTTCTATTACAGGTACAAGGTAGGTGCAATCGCTTAAGTGCGGCCAGTATCCAGTAATCCTGGGATAGTGGGTTCGAGCCCCACTGTCGGCAGCCCTGAAGATGGTTTTCCGTGGTTTCCCATTTTCACACCAGGCAAATGCCGGAGCTGTACCTTAATTAAGGCCACGGCCGCTTCCTTCCAATTCCTAGGCCTTTCCTATCCCATCGTCGCCATAAAACATATATATGAGTCGGTGCGACGTAAAGCAAAATAGCAATAAATAAAAACAGGTACAAAGAACCGGAAGTGGGAAAAAATGTCGTTTAAAACGGTCAGTTATCTCATGATCGTCAGAACATTATACTGTATAACGTGTATACTACCTGAAACTGACAGTTTTCATGGACTTATTAATCGAAGGTCAAATATTTGGACAGACTGTTTGCTTTATGTCCTTGTTGAGAGCACATGCGAGATTTGCCTGTACTCGTATTATGATGGACCGAAATCAGGATACTAACTGCCGATACTGATAAGATCATTAGCTCTGAATTGTCAGAAAAATGTAATGCTAAGGAGTTTTCCAGCTTTGTTAAAGTCAAACACTGTAGTACACGGACTATAGGGAACTCTAAAGTGGGGCCCGGCATATATAAAACGCGAGCGATATTCGAAACGGTATTCGCGAGTTTTGATCTACTAAACACAAATGAGGACGATGGATAGTATTAGGTGTCCTTCAACAGGGGGGGGGGGTCTTAAATGAACCTGATGTTTCCCCACTTCAGCATCTACATGGCATGTTATATATATATTTTAGCTGTTTTCTGAGGAAATATGTGCCTTCCTTTCAATAATGTGTAGCTCACTTGGTAAGTATCAAAAAATTAGAGCGAAAAATGATCTGTGATTTATCGTTTGTGCCCAAATCGAAAGTTGTCCAGCATATTAAAAACTTTTCCCGATGATTCACAGGAATTCCTTCCAGTCGTTAAATATTTTGGAATTACTCACATTCGCACAAGAAGTGCAAGGGGACGCCAACCAGAAATTCCTCCTCGATATCCAGTAGAACGATAGAACCAATACGATTCAGTACTTCAAGCGACTTTCGAGGACTAATAACCTTTCCGAGGAGTAGAAAAATCTGCTACAAACTGTTGAAGAACGCCATCATCTTAAGTCCTTATTAGATTATAACACATAACCGAACAGCAAAAGAAACAATCGGACATTGAAACAATCAATGATCGTTGATCTGCATTTAGGCATTCGCCCAGGTGGTAGATCCTTATCTGTTGTTTATCTAGTTTTTATTAAATAATTGCAAAGAATTTGGACAAGTGTTGAACATTTCCCTTGGTAAATTATTCCCATTCCTAACTTCGCTTCCTATAAACGAATATTTGCCCCAATTTGTTCCCTTGAATTCCAGCTTTAATTCATAATGTGAACTTCCCTACTTTTAAGGGAGGCTGGGACTGAGTTTTTATTGAAAAAAATAAAAATTATCGATTTTTCAATGTGTGCATATTATTGTATGCCGGACTCCTGCGGATCATTTGGCGGTGGTATTTTTCGGTTTCTGCCATTTTTAAAGTACTAGCGTGACATTTATAGAGTCCCCATCCACTAGCTTTTACTTACAAAAATGTTTTTTTTTCATATATACATTTTCAGGTATTTAAAATGTTCCAGCTGAACCAATCTGGTTTCAAATTCCATGAGAATTTCATGCGTTGTTAACACCTGTAGTGTCTTGATATTAACAGAAGGAATTTTTTATAATGTTGATGCTTTAAAAGATAGTAGCCTTCAAAGGGGTATTTTTTAGCATAATTTGAGAAAAACATAAACACATAAAATACATTTTTTCCTCACATTCATGGACTACATATGCAGACTTTCTCTCTGTTAAAATTCTTTTCATACCTTGAAGTGCCTGTACACCAGATTATTTATGCTTATCGATTTTTAAAAATTTTAAATTGTAAGTGTTAATTTCTTATAAAGTTCTGTTGTTATTTTCCTGAAAATTGGTATATGGCCTTCTTTCGATATTAGGAGACCATAAACCAAATTTCATTCAATTCTATCAATAATTACTATTTTTTATAAATTCAGACCTAACTTCCCTTAAAAACACCACTCAAACTTATTTGTCTATTAATGTCATTCCACGCCATCTCTCTACTGACATCTCGGAACATATTACTTACTCGAACAGCTCGTCCCATTCATTCCAAGTCTTCCCAGCCCAAACTTCCCAGCAACAGTTTCGTAATGCTACTCTTTTGCCGAAAATTACCCAGAACTAATCGAGCTGCATTTATTTGGAATTTTTCCAGTTCTAGAATAAATTAATCCTAATCTTTCTTACCGGAGACTTACATGCCATCTACTTTACATCCTTAACACAACCCACAAATATCCTCATGACAACGTGCAGTGATCTGTACCCTTTATTTACAATCCCGCTTGTGATTATCTTTCCTTATATTAACACCTAGGTGCTTACAGTGATCCCCATAAGGAACTTTCACCCAATCTACGCAGTAATTAAAACTGTGGGGACTTTAATAATAAACCACCTAGGGTGTGGTCAAACTGAGGAACTTGTGATGCCGCTGTCAAGAAATTACAAAGTCCTACATTTTAAAAATTGTTACCCAAATTCCAACAGTATCGAGTGTACTTAAAACCAATTGGACATAATATAGAATTACAAATGAGTTTCGAACAAGTGTGTTTGAAAATGTTTTACTCAAGAATCCACATTTGTTTGGGTCAACACTTTTAGGAACTAAATTCATTAGGAATAATGAATTGGGAAAAGTTTCTACTAATCAGGGATATCCTGTCTTTAAAATAGTTGTGCGAGAAATAGGACAACTTTTCCAAGAGCCGCATTATGCATTTCATCGTCTAAACCTCAAGTAGAACATCCGTTTGTCTGTTAGGTCAACAGCCCAGAGGCTGGTTGGATCCTCAAATAGCACCACCAAAGTTTATGCGGTTATAAGGAAACCCCAAAAACCAATGGCAGCACCAAAATGAGGCGTACTAGGCAAGATGAGGAGTGAGGTAGTTTGCCATTGCTTTCCTCACTGGGTCAGAAAGTACTATTGCAGCACAACTGACGCTGTGAGCAGCACCTTTCATAACACTCAGATGCACTAGTCGTGCTCTGAATGTCACTATTCAGCACCCCCCCCCCCCATACCCCAGCAGCTTCCATATTGTCACAGCCATGGGTGTTGACTGGGACTTCGGTGGAAGCAACGCCTTACTCTGGCCTGTGCCAAGAGATGGATGCAAAAGTACTGTATCCATCAAGAAGTGACAGCAGGCAGGTAGAACATGTACCACTAACCCAGATAAGGCTGACGTCCTTCCAGAAGGATGTGTGCATAGGTGCAAAAAAAATATGGAAAACTACTGTATTACCATGTCACCATTAAAGCATTTACTAGCTCATGCAACTGCAGAGTTCCGTATCCAGACGGTTGCCTGTAGGACGTAGGTGTACAAACATCACTCCGCCGCCCACAACCAAGCAACTGCCACCGAACACCGCCAATTCGCAGCTAACGCGCCCAGCGCGCCAGAATAGTTGCCACGCCTACACCCCCGAACGGAAACAAGTACCGTGGTTGACCTAAATCCCACCTCACAGTCAGGGAAGGAGAAAGCAAACCCGACAACCACAGGCACCCCCGGTTGGAACAGAAAAGTGCGACTCCCTTCATCTCTCAGCCCGAGTCCAACTATGTGCCTAGCCGACCCGATATTAAACAATTCAGCACGAACAGGGAGTACACAGTACATGCGTGCCCCAGCCGAACTTAACCGCTTGGATACCTTCTCCGTTGTAAAGGAAGTCCCGATACTGCGACGCTCCAAAACCCCGCCAAGATCGTCCTAAACGGGCGAGATCCTCGATAGGAATAACCACGCCGCCCTCAAAGATCGCCGAAGATACTCAACAACCAACTTGTAACGCCGAGAACAGTTCCTCCAAATGCGGTCTTATATTCGGCGAACACAACCATTTAACTCCCACAAACAGTGACCTAAACACACCCCGCCTCCACCTAGGACGACGACGTTCGGAGACTCGGACATAGCAACCCGGACGTGCAGGCCTTCCACTCATTGAGCAGCCACTCCCGGAAGCACACGCGCGAACGGGACCACAATACTGCCCCCCTACCACACACACACACTCGATGAACTGGATTACTGCGCAGATGGTTTCGAGACGCCGGACAGTCCTCCCTAAGCGTGTGCCCTAGGACGACACTGTCACAGACACCACGGTACTGCCTAGCCTACATAATTATTGCTGCCTCCAGTGTAGACATGGAGTGCGCTTTCACGTAGAAACGCCGAGGATCACCCATAAGAAGCTTCCCACCGTGACGCGGTCAGTCACCCCGAAACATCTGTGATCCCACCGACCGCATGCAACCCCAGAGCATTCGCCGAAGAGAGCTGAGATGTAGGAAAGACAAATTTCAGCAAGATGTGAAACTGCAACTCCGAGTGGTATGTCAACATCCTGTCAGGGCTCTTAATATTTATCCCGGCCATCAAGATGAAATATACTCAGTATCCCTGACGAGAGACATAGCCCGCAATATACGTACCCGAGGCAATATAGCCAGACAACTTACAAGATCGCTGGAGGGACAGTCCACAGCACAAATATTGCAGCGCAACCGGATGTTTGCCCTGCTAATCCCGAGGAGACCCAAGATATATAGTGGTTGCGCCGCCCCCGCAAAATTGAGTCCCTGGTCCGCTGCTCCTCTAAGAGGCGATACCTTGTTACCCCGCGCAATAAGCGCCCATTGTGGTCCCGTCCGTGCCCTATGCACGTTCTAGAGTTCACTGGTATTCTTTTTCCACCTAACACCCGCGTTCGTGTCCAAGAGAACACTCACCCTGTCTGTCAGTACGAGTACACGTCCCCAACGCCTTCTACTCCAGATCGCAACCCACTTCCACAGAGACGTCGCCCTTTGACGGAGCAGGCTCTCACAACATCCAGTCGTCATCAGAGCGCACGCTCCTGCCCCGTGCACAGGAATGTGGCAAAACGTAGCCCCAACACGATTAAGACACCCCCATCAAGGAACACCGCGAGAGTAAAACAGTGGCCATCGCCCACCATGAACACCACCACCATCCAGAGAACCGAGCGTCCTCCAGAAGCTGGCCGGCGGACGGAGAAACTGCCGACGGCCCTTAGAGAGTACAAGGCTGATAAATCTTCCGCCGGACAAGGATAATGAATCCCCACACCCGCCGAGACACGGAAGCCGGAAAACGCTTGACATACTGGTGGCACGGCCCATCACGCTTCAGCCCTACCAAGCAGACAAATGTACGAGATACCCCGGAAGTTAGTGCAAATCTGCGCAGTGGAAACCAAGACACAGAGGACAACTTCAATCTCCCCCCCCCCTTGCCCCAAAATACCTACTGAAGAATAAATTCCACCATCCCTAATCAATAGAGCTCCCACCGGCCCTGAACACCCGGAGAAGTGTAAAAAATCGAGGACGAACGCTCGAAAGGTGCCTGCCGAAGTCATTACCACCCACGTCGAAGGCGCAACACTCCGTCCCCCCTCCGCATGATCGAGTCGAAAGAGGTGTTAACTGAGACCAGCAGAATACCTCCGAATTCCACTACGCAAAAACAGCAACATTTCCGTGAGAGAAATGATGATGATGATGATGATTGTTGTTTAAAGGGGCCTAAGATCGACGTCATCGGCCCCTAATGGTACGAAATGAAATGACAACTAAAAATTCAAAATCATCCACTGACCAAAATAAAAAAAATCGTCATGAAGAAGGAATGGATGGACATGAACCAAAAACAAAAAAAAACAACAAAAAACGAGCAAACAAAAACGGAGTGGATCCAACTCAAAAAAGATCATAGATAATTCATTACTGACCAAGGGCTCACTCATGAAGCACAATCCTGAATCGAGGATGCTTGATGTCTAAAGGGGTCAAAAATCCAGGTCCAAAGCCCCTCAGAATGGTACATGTCGCGAGTAAAGTAGAACCATGGTATTTCCCAAGCTGCGGTACTAATCAAACGTAGCGTAAACTCACGGTGTTCCAAACATTAAGGTACTATTCACAAGTATTGTACATCGTAAAGGTAACGCAGACCTATGGTGTTTCTCACAAAATGGCGCCACTCATAGCCAACGCAAACCGATGAGGTTCCTCACCTAGGTGTACTAATCACGGGCGCCGGCATTCCCGTGGTGTTCCTCACATAGTGGGTACTAATCACTGGCAACGGAGACACACGGTGTCGCTCAGAGTGGTACAACTCACAGGCAACGCCCAGACCCGTGGTGTTGCTCACATGGGTACGACTCACGGGTACTGGAAACCCACACTGAACGCCGCTTGAGTGCTACGAATCACAAAACTATTCAGTACCTAACAGAGTAGTACTCCCCGCGTGATGGTACGAATCAAAAATAGTTTCATGGTTCTAATTCAATCATTCCTTGGTCGCCCCTTTTAGTCGCCTCTCACGACAGGCAGGGGATACCGTGGGTGTATTATTCGTCTGCCTCCCCCACCCACAGGGGGTGTGTGTTTGGTCCGCGAGAGGTCCGCCGGCAAGCCGGTTAGGACCCCCCTATCCGCCACCTGGGACGCGCCACGTGGGAGTATCACCTCAGGCGTAGCAGGTTCGTGGTGAGAGAAATGAAAAACCACCGGACTAGCAGTAAAAAAAATGTGACGGCATTCGCGAACGCTGGTGATCACAAGAACTACAGGGAGCCAAATTAAGTCCCTGACATCCGCGTCCTTTTCCAATTCAGTTGGCCGACCTCACAAAACCCGTAGTCCCATGGCTGACTCAAACGGAGCCGCAACCACCGTGCCCGCTGAATTACACCAAAATCCACAAAAAACGACTCGCTACAAGTTTAATTGCCCGCAGAATCGCCCTTTTACCAGCTATGCTCTCTTGTATTCAGATACAACACTTCAGGAACAGATCAGGCTAATTCAGTCTCACACTAAAATCTCGGAATACTAGTTCAATCCGCTATTAAGGGACAATATCAACAACACCGTACGATGATCAGCAACGGCTTCGCATCCCCCAAATGACCAACACTAGAAGATATAATCGCACATCTTGCTGATATCTCGGCGCTTTCAAACATCCTCCCAGGTGCCAGGCCCCGCCTCCCAGCAGAATACTGATCGAGTCGCCAAGGATAGCTCCACAAGTCGGACCGCCACCAGTCTCCAAATTGAAAGAATTGAGAAGTCAGCACTGGAAGCAGAAACACAAGTCCACCATACGATATAGTAATATGTGTCGAGTACCTCCAGCATCCCAACAACATCGAAGGAACAAACAGTCCAGGATAGAGAGGGAAGTCGACAGAGATCTCCCGCCACCGAACGCGCCCGCGAAACTAGAAGACCACACACTGCACCGGGTATCCACACTCACCGACCGGTACACCACGAAGGACCCTAACTGCCACCTCGAAGAAAAACGGGTGACGATGAGGACACCGGCCTAATGAGCCAGGAAGCCGCGCCAGCCATAACCGTACCAGAGCTTCACAAATTAATGGATATATCAAAAATGAAATCAAGAGGATTCTTGAGCCCCCAACAACAAAGAAAACTTCCCAGCAGAAACGACCACCACCCCACACTCTCCGCAAGTGTGCATCGGAACACCAGCTCGCCCGATACGGTCATTTTAGGACCACCAAACGAAGACCAACGCACAAGAACACAAGAGCCAATGACGCCAATCCGCAGTGATGAGCACGCTTACGCCTCCCCAGAATTAGAAACGAAACTTGTTCAAACCGCAGCCCCGGCTACAGTCCGACAGTACCAGGTCCGCATCCGACGGGAAGCTGAAAGGCAACGACAAGTGAGAATGCTCCAGCAGGAAGGAAGATGGCCCGTAGACCAGCAGAGCACGGTGATGACAGGAAAATGAACGCAGAGATTTGTGGAAACTGTTGTAAACTATGTGGAGCGTATACATGGTTGGTTAAGCAACAATTCAAAAGCAAGGAATACGACTTAGAAAACAAACATCACTCTGGAAGATCTCCAGAATTTTAAGATTTCATAAAGCTATACAATCAGATCAGTCCAAAATACTACGAGGAGGCAGCAGATTGGTGAAAACACCAATTGGTATCGATCATGTACAATATTACTTAAGCTTGGGTGACTTCTTACTTCAGTCACGGTACAACACAAACAATAATAACCACCAATCCTTAACATAAACAGTCTGAGAATGCACACAACCAAAAAAGCAACAAAGCATTATTTCTCTGATGAATAGCGATTAATGTATCAAATATACTAATTTGTACCAAGTATCTCATCTACTAAACTGAAATTCGGGAATTCCTTGGATAGCTGTATATAAATGCAACATAAACATTCATCATCATCACAGGTTGTTCTGCAATCCGACAGGTCCAGTCATGGCTGTGGCCTCCATATCTCTCGATCTTGTGCCCTTTTCTTCACTTCTGCATAATCTTCCTTTCTTTTTCTAATGCTGTCTAATAACTGATATCGTCTCCTTCCCCTTCCTCGTTTTCCTTTTACCATCCCTTCAATTGCTACTCATAGTAAAGTGTTGTGTCTTAGATTATGCCCTATCCAATTTTTCTTCCTATTTTGGATTACGGTCAGCATGCTCCTCACTTCTCTCTCTTCAGAACTTCCTCATTTGATATTTTATCCTCCCACTTTTCTCCTTCAATTCTTCGCCAAATCCACATCTCAAATGCCTCTATTCTTCTCTGTTCTTTCTTCCTTAATGTCCATGTTTCAGCGCCATACAGAGTTATACTCTATACGTAAGACCTTGCAAGTCTCTTCCTCAGATCTTTCTCTAGCGGGCCACAAAGCAGTTTTTTTTTCAATAAAATTAGAAAGGACGTTCCACCCAAGCGTGTACAAGTTAGTTGATTTGTTATTTGAGTGATTCATGAAATAATATCGAAGGAAATACCTGTATGTCCTACGAGACCCATTGTTGCAAGTTATGTTACTCTTGCAAGGGAGAATTGCGGACGAGAATCTCGACGAACTTTTCACCTGAGGGATACGATGGTATAAGGACAGAATGTGGAACGTTAAGTATCGCAGTTGCCCATTGGTCCTGATAGAGCGATTGGAAATGTAATCCAGCCACTCCGAAATACTTTCAATCCTTCAATACCTTCTCGCAGCACATTACCACGAAGTTGGACAAGATAAGTACTATTAGATAATATCGTATATTGTATTTTCTTTGTAATGCTTTACGTATTTCCAATGAAAAATTGTGCGTTCTTAGCCACATGAGACTGAAACAACTTCACAGTGACATAAACCATTATCCAAATACCGTATTGTTTGCGTTACTGGTGTAAACATGTCACTGCCCGAGTTCCCAAACAGATATCCGTATTGTCGATAGTTCTATATATTAAAGACGTCCCTAGCCCAGCTTCCGATCGCTGAATCACGAACTACAGATGAGTACACTACTATGGAACCAATATCGTTCTAGCCCGAACGTTTCTCGTCGACAGCTTCGCAACACTTCCCTGTAAGTTTATTGTAACTAATCCATTTCTCTTCTCCTCCCTTCCAAGCCCTTCAGAATAACAAGAATTATAATGATGATAATGATCATGATCATCTTGCCGCCTTGATTCTTGTCTTGTGAAGTGGCAATTCACTGAAAGTCAGTCTTAAGGCTCCTTGTACATAACGAAAAGTTAGGACCAAATAATGTGAGGAAAAGGTTGCTTCACGTATGGGTTGTGCACACAGGTTCAATAGGAAACGTGTTTGGAGGAAATTTTCGAGGAATTGCCACCTCATCTTATCTTACCTTACCTCACTCATGCTAGCGAGATGTTTTGACAGCTTCCTCTTCGACAGCTCACCGAGCGTATGGGTCTGAAAGAAGGGAAGACTGGAGATCACTTCTGGGATGACATAAGGGGAATGATTTAAGGGACACCCAATGATGGCTACCACAGGCTACTAGTCTCCTCTTGCGTCTGTTGATTCTGGAACATGGCATCCTCTTCACAATTAGCACGTAACAGTTGAAATCACTTCGCGCACAAACACTTTTAGATTGAAGATGATCATGTAGAATATTTGCGGACCGCAAAGAGAAAGTGGAGACACGTAACAATACATCATGAAAGGTTTTGCTTTTCCCATTTATATTCCGACATAATTTCAGAGGAAAATGTACTACACTCATACTTTTGTGTTCCATCCAGTTAATCTTCAAAGCTGCCGGTCAAAAATTACGTTATTAAATACTAAAGAGCGATCTAAAGTGCAATGTATTGTTGCCTCAGTCGTCAGCTCAAGGACGCATTTCTTAACAACAAAACGCTGTAGTTTTGCTTGTCGAGTACATAATGATTAAATGATCATGTTTTACGGGTTTAAAGAAACTCGCTCATTTTGGACGAGTTACTGATTTGTATCTGATAACAACTCTTAACGGTAGTAAAAGTAAAAACTATGCCAGTTTCCTTGGATACGAAATAAAATTGTTGATAATTCAAGGAAAAATATATCATTATATAGTGTAGCATTGGCGGTTCGTGATATTTTATTCTGGGAGGCCCGTTCCGCCTCTCTTCCCCCCTCCCCTCCAGTATTCACTGATTAACACCACGCTATTTTTAGCTAAATAATAATAATATTAATAATAATAATAATAATAATAATAATAATAATAACACACTTATTACATTAGCTGAATACCAATCTGCTTGTGAGACAGAATGATCACGTAGCAAAAATCAGATAATATCCCGAAAACCTCGGAAAAACCAAGGTTGTTAGATGTATCTGCTTTATCGTGCCACCTAAGCGCTAGTTCATACCGTCCACATAACTTAATAGCATAGATTAACTTACTAAGAATGTGATTCTCTGACCGCGAACCTACTACGCTGGCGTGGCAGGGGGAGAGGTTATATTCCCACGCGGCGTATCCCAGGTGGTGGATAAGGGGGTCCTAACCGGCTTGCCGGCGGACTTGAGCGAAGTAAAATAGCCCTCGCGGACCAAACATACAGTCCCTGTAGGCGACTAAAAGGGGGCAACCAAGGGGTCATTGAATTAGAACCATGAGACTACCATACTTACAATTAGTACCATCACCCGAGGAACACCATGAGTCGCATTAACTTGCGAGTAGCATCACTATGTTAGGTACACGATAGGTTTGCGATTAGTAGCAACAGAGGAAGAATCAGTATCGGTTTTACACTACCCGTGATCAGTATCACTATATGCGGAACACCACGAACGTGCGTTGCCTGTGAATAGTACCAGTGTGAGAAACATCACAGGTCAGGGAGTTGCCTGTGATTAGTGCCACTATATGAGCGACACCGAATGTGTCCGTTGCCTGTGATTAGTACCCACAATGTGAGGAACACCACGGGATAGTATGATTCCGTGTAATTAGTACACCTATGTGAGGAACACCATGGGTTTGCTTTGCCTATGAGTGGCGCCGTAATGTGAGAAACACCATAGAAATACCATGGGTTTTATGTTCCTAGCGATAAGTACCATTTTGAGGGGCCGTTGACCTGGATTTTGGCCCCCTTTAGACAACAAGCATCATCGATTCAGGATTGTGCTTTGGAAGCAGCCCCTTGTCTTAGGATAGTTTCTAGGAAGGTGGGGCATTGCGGGTCGAATCCACTGATTGGTTTAAATTCATGATCATTGTTCATTGTCGTCTTTTTGAATTCTGGTCAGTGGATTAATTTTGGAAATATTTCTAACTTTCAATATTGCGAGTTGGATCCACCGATTATTTTAAATTCATTCATTCATTCATTCATTCATTCATTCATTCATTCATTCATTCATTCATTCATTCTTCATCATCACGTTTTGAATTCTGGTCACTAGATGAGTTTTTGAATTTTAAACTGTAATTACATTTCGTCTCATTTAGTACCATTAGGGGCCGATGACCTAGATGATAGGCCGCTTTTTACAACAAGCATCATCATCATCATAGACGATTCTCTGAAGCCTACCCAACGACCGCTGCTCAGCACGGAGGCCTACAGTCTATGAGGCGTCATGTGGTCAATATTAATTCAGTACCAGCGTTTATGTGTTTATCGCTCATTTCATGTTCTTTAACTTTATTTTCAAATATTTAACACCAACCTACAAATGGTGACGTCACCTTGTGGTTAAATTTTAAATCTTTATTTTAGCTTCCTTGTAGAAATTGTTTCAATAGTCAGTATAATGGAAGTCAGTATTTTGTAAAATGTGTTGGAATTAATCTCCAACAACAGTTAATGTAAGACGTGTGTGTGTGGGGGGGGGGGGGGGCTAAGTACATAATCAAGTGGCTGGCGATGCTGATGAGGTTTCCGACGGTCAGCCTTTACACCCGCCTGCACTCCTGTTTCCCGTGAAAATCCCATATCGTCCCTGCAGGCTCCTCCTGCACCCCGCACACTTCTTAATTCAAGGAACGAACTCGTTGGTCAGTTGTCAGTCTCATGCAATTTCAAGATTAGAGCGAGTGGTGTTAGGGACTGGAATAACTTACCAAGGCAGATGTACAACATTTTTCCAATTTCTTTAGAATCATTTAAGAAAAGGCTAGGAAAACAACAGATAGGTAATCTGCCACCTGGGCAACTGCCCTAAATGAAGATCAGGATTGATTGATTGATTGATTGATTGATTGATTGATTGATTGATTGATTGATTGATTGATTGATTGATTGATTGATTGATTGATTGATTGATTGATTGATTGATTGATTGATTGATTGATTGATTGATTGATTGATTGATTGATTGATTGATTGATTGATTGATTGATTGATTGATTGATTGATTATTCAAAAGAGCGCCTTCGTTCCAAAATCTATTACAATCTAGCCTCTACAAGGCAAAATTTTCTTATCCAAAATCTAGATAAACCTCGAAAACAGAATTAACTGTCTTTACTGCTCGACAGTCCGATCCACAGGATTAAACAGAGGCAGTAAATGCCCATTCTAAGAGGCCTTAGTGGTCAAAGGAAAAGGTTTAAGAAATCGTCCATAAACAAAATTCTAAAAGGCTAAACTCTTGCACTCCTTTTGAAAAATACTCTGAACTACTTAAGATTCTATATAGGCTTATGGTCCTAAGTTTAAGAGGCTAAGGCTATACTACAGAGGGTGACTAGATGGAGAAAAATATTAAGTTCCAAAAGAAGAGATAAAATTTAAAGTTTTACAAATCGTAGTCATACCAATACCAGTTTGAATGGTAATTAAATTACATTTTTCCCAGCAGGGATTTGAGTAAAGTCCTTAGACTTGCTTGAAAAATTTACATTTAAAGGATGATGTTAAACGTTAGAGATTTACATTAAGAATGCATGTTGATACCTTCCCCTCAAGTCAGCTATCTGGACCTATCACATATTTAAAAGATGTCTGCCATTACCTTGAGCTGGTGAGCCTCCCGACGGCGGGCAAGGCTTCCTCTTGCCTCTATTACTTATGCACTCTCGACCTCTAGACTGGAGCGATAAAGAAGACAACATGGCTCAAAATCTCCCAGCTTTTATAGCGGAGGGGAAGAATAAATTTATGTCATAAGGTTCAGACGATAGTGTGCATGCCTCTTTCAGCATAAGACCGACTGTATCCTATAATCTTACCCTTACCTTCGCAGCAGTTATCTTTCCTTGTTTGGTGAAAGGCAGGTTGGTAATTCTGGATCCTATGGTATTCCCTGACTTTATGAGCTAGATGGATGTGACACTTGATTTGGGTACAATTACATCATATCAGAGTAATTTATTTGCGAGAAGTAAGGTATATGATCGGGTCCAGTGCATTACAAAATCCTACTTTGTTTTCCAGCGTGACTTGGCTTTCAGACGAGTTATGAAGAAACGTTCAAATTTTATGTCAATTTTCATCACCGTCGTAGCGTAACAGCAATATTAGCTGCTGTCCTAGCCCGGGTTCGATTCCCTGTATTATCAGAGATTTAAGTGTGGCAGGAGGGCTGGTATGTGGTGAAAATGATGCATGCATCTCACCTTAATTGGGAGTGCCCCAAAAGAAGCAGCACCACCTTGTGTTATTTTACACGGTAATCGTGCCGTGGGCCGAGAATTTAATTTATGTATATTTAAAATTTAAGTAGTGTGTGTGTATTTGTCCAAACGTCGTCCCGTTTCTGTACGGGGTCGGGAAAGAGATGAATTTTCGTAGCGAGTTTTTACGACTGGATGCCTTTCCTCCTCATCAGAGGAGTTAATGAGATGAAATGAACGATGGTAGAGAGCTGTTCTTCTAAGCTCAAGATAGTGGGTTCGATCACTGTTCAGTCCACTGGTATTTGGAGGTGCTCAAATACTTCAGCCTCTTGTCGGTAGATTTAACTCCTGTGGAATAAGAAAACGGCACCTCACCGTCTCTAAAATCCATGAGAGTAGCAAGTGGAAGAAGAAATTATTATTATTACACCTTTTCCGTACATTTAAACTAAGCGCATTTCAGAAGGTAACATGTGAGTGAACCTTAAACTGGGTATCGAAAGAAGTTTTGAACTGTAATCTTCAGATGTCTCTACTATCGACTTATGTACCCCTCCGGTGGGAGAACGGACAATTAATTTTCAAATTTTTTTGTAATTCTAAGTTTTTAAACTGAAGTGTTTGTAGATTGTCTTTTATGTTCTAAGGTCACTAGCACTTCTATCTCTTCCTTCTTCATGAAATTATTAGCCAATCAGAAAATTTGATACTGATTCGGTTAGCGAATCAAAATTGAGGGTATGTACAGGCCATGGGCCTAGAGAACTCTGGAACCTTCTCCTCCGCTATAACAGCTGAGAGCTTTTGGGCCATGTTGTATTCTTCATCGCTCCAGTGTAGAGGTCGAGAGTGCATGAGTAGTAGAGGCAGGAGAAAGCCTTGCTCGCCGTAGGAAGATCCACCAGCTCAAGGTAATGGCAGACATCTTTTAAATATGTGATAGCTCCAGACAGCTGACTTAAGGGGAAGGTTTCAAAATCCATTCTTAATGTAAATTTCTAAAGTATAACATCATCTTTTAAATGTAAATTTTTAAGCAAATCCCTGCTGAGAAAAGTGTAATTTAAGAATTAAAGAGTGCCTACCTTCTTTTAATTCCCATTCAATTTGGAATTTGGGTGACTACGATTCTGTAACATTTTAAAATTTATATCTTCTTTCGGAACTTAATATTTTTCTCCATCTAGTCACCCTCTGTAGTATAAGCTTAGCCTCTTTAACTTAGGACCATAATCCCACATAGGATCTTAAGTAGTTGAGAGTATAATTCAAAAGGAGTGCAAGTGTTTCGCCTGCTAGCATTTTGTTTATGGCCGATTTCTTAAACCTTTTCCTTTGAGCACTAAAGCCTCTTAGAATGGGCACTTAATGGCTCTGTTTAATCCTTTTCTTAGTTATAGTCTACTGTAGAACAGACTGTCGAGCAGTAAAGACAGTGAATTCTGTTTTCAAGTTTTACCTAGTGTTTGGATACGAAAATTGTACCTTGCAGAGGCTAGATTGTAACAAGTTTTGGAGCGCAGTCTCCTAGAGCGGTAATTGAATGGAGCAAAGGTGCTCTTTTGATTTTTTCCAGTTCTTGAGTCAAGTAATCCTGGTGAGGGTCCCACACACACTGGAACAATACTCTAGCTAGGGTCTTACCAGAGACTTATATGGCCTCACCTTTACTTCCTTACTACAACCCCTAAACACCCTCATAACCATGTGCAGAGATCTGTACCCATTATTTCGAATCCCATTTATGTGATTGCCCCAATGAAGACCTTTCTTTATATTACCACCTAGGTACTTACAGTGATCCTTACAAGGAACTTTCACCCCATCAACGCAGTAATTAGAAATGAGAGGACTTTTCCTATTTGTGAAACTCAAAAATTTGAGTTTTAACACCGTTTGTCATCATTTATTTATTTATTACTCTACACAGAGTAATATAATCTGCAAAAAGCTTTATCTCTGATTCCACTTCTTTATTCGTCATATATATATATAAAAGAAAATATAAAGGTCCAACATTACTGCCTTGAGGAATTCCGCTCTTACTAACTACAGGGTCAAATAAAGCTTCGCCTACTCTAATTGTCTGAGATCTATTTTCTAGAACTATAGCCAACCATTCAGTCACTCTTTTGTCTTGTCCAATTGCACTCATTGGAGCTACAAGCTAATTCTGCAAGTTATTGTGTACCTGAATTTTGATCATTAATATTATTCGAGCCGACGATCTCCTGTATTGTTGTTGTTTATCAAAGTTTAAAGTCCAGGGCAAAAAGGAAAGAAATACAATTTCAAAATTTAGTGGTTTTTTTTAAATTATGCTTCGATCCTTTCTGTGTCCACCCATTCACCCCAGGACATTCTTACACCTCTGCAATCGATAGTATCCCCGTAACAATTATTATTATTACTACTATTATTATTATTATTATTATTATTATTATTATTATTCCCGATAGGGTCACTTAGGACCACGCGGAATCAACATTTGTTGAGCTTTCCTCCATGCCCAATAGCTCTTCATTTTCACCGATTATTGTATTTTCTGATGATGATGATGATGATGATGATGCTTGTTGTTTAAAGGGGCCTAACATCGAGGTCATCGACCCCTAATGGTACAAAATTAAATAACAAAAAATTCAAATTCATCCACTGACCAAAATAAAATAAAAAATGTCATGAACAATGGATGGATGGACATGAACCCTACAAAAAAACAGACAGACAAACAAACAAACAAACAAACAAAAACAGTGGATCAGACTCAAAAAGAAGGTAGTTAATTAGAGTATTACTGACCAAGGGACCATTTATAAAGCACAATGATGCTTGATGTCTGAAGGGGTGCTAAATTCACGTCGAAGGCCCCATAGAATGGTCTCACGGTGTTCCACACAAAATGGTACTACTCACAAGTATTGCAATTCGTACAGGGAACGCAGACCTATGGTGTTTCTCACACAATGGCGCCACTCATAGCCAACGCAAACCGGTAAGGTTCCTCACCTAGGTGTACTAGTCACGGGCGCCGGTATTCCCGTGGTGTTCCTCACAAATTGGGTACTAATCACAGGCAACGCAGACACACGGTGCCGCTCATATAGCGGTACAACTCACAGGGTACGTCCAGACCCGCGGTGTTGCTCACATGGGTACAACGCACGGGTACTGGAATCCACCAGGCCAGGCTTTTTACTGCAACAAATCACAAACCTATTTCGTACCTAATATAGTGGTACTACTCGCAAGTACATGCAACCCATGGTGTTCCCCGCATGATGGTACGAATCAAGAGTAGGTTCATGGTTCTAATTCAATCATCCCTTGGTCGTCCCTTGTAGTCGCCTCTTACGACAGGCAGGGGATACCGCTGGTGTATTCTACATGTGCGTCCCCCCACCCGCAGGGGTAGTGTGTTTGGTCCGCGAGAGGTATTATTTCCCTCAAGTCCGCCGGCAAGCCGGTTAGGACCCCACTATCCACCACCTGGGACGCGCCACGTAGGAGTATAGCCACTCCCCCTGCTACGCCTGCGTATTAGGTTCGTAGTATTGTACTTTCTGTTCCTCCGACCAAGCACGTCGTGTTGGTTTCATTCAAATCCGCTTGTGTGAACTATCTTCCTGCTTACATTTCTATCCTGTAGTTTTGGTGACCCTAATTCAGTTGCTTAGGGGCTGCCTGGCCGAGGCGGTAAAGGCGTGCTCGGTTCGCCCGGAAGGACGTGGGTTCAAATCCCCGTCAGGAAGTCGAAAATTTAAGAAACGAAATTTCCACTTCCGGAGGTGCATATGGCCCTGAGGTTCACTCAGCCTACACCAAAAATGAGTACCAGGTTAATTCCTGGGGGCAAAGGCGGCCGGGCGTAGAGCTAACCACTCTACCCCATCACGTGCCGCGGTTAACAATGGTGGAAGCCTTTACCTTCCACTCCTCCAAGGGCCTTCATGGCCTGTACGGAGGTGACTGTCTTTTTAATTCAGTTGCTTACACCATTTTGATCTTGTACGTTCCATTTGCAAAGTTTTGTGTACTGTAAACGTTAAGTAAGTCTGTTATTGTAGTTAAAAATTGAATTCGTCGCTGTCACATTGCATGAATTTTATATATTTTCTAATGTATTTCCGAGTTGGGTTTGGGGTAACGTATTCCATTTTTAATTCTTGGCCCTAATATTTTTCTCATGATTTTCCTTTCTTTGATCTCTAATTGTTCTTTTACAGTTTTATCATGTAAAATGAGTGTTTTGAAAGCATAAAGAGTTTCAGATTTGATCACTGTTAAGTAAAGACGAATTTTATTGTTCCAGGACAAGCATTTTCTGTTATAAATATGAAATTCAACTGTTATACGATACAGCAAGTGATGAATGTCTCCAAGGTTTGACGTGTCTATAACAATCTATCCTCCGTTACGCCTCTCTCAACACATCATCTGTATGGCTGTTCCCTTCTTCAGTTATTTCACAGTAGAAGGAGAGCTGCTTCTCTTCACAGCCGAAGGTCTACTTGCATGCTAATTGTTGATAGTTCGTAAGTCCCCCAACAGGTGGCAGCATGTACTGGGATGTTATCTATAGGAAATTTTACAAGGACGGTATCAGCACATTGGTGCATGGCTTCTCTGCTTCTAGCTCTATGTTCTATTTCAGTGGACGTCTCAAGGCTACACCTAGGTTTAAACATTTCAGCATAAAATTGGAAGAGCGATCTCAAAGTAGGCTATTATTTTCTCCGGTACAAGTCCCTAAATTTAGGATTCATTAATAACTGAAATTATGTTTGCGGATTACATGTCAGTCCAATCAGTGTTTAAGTTCAGGTCCAGAACAGATTAATGTGTGTATAGGACTTTGAAAGTCCGCTCGAATAGTGTATCCTAAAGTGTAAATAATAATAATAATAATAATAGTCGGCCTCTGTAGTGTAGTGGTTAGTGTGATAAGCTGCCACCCCCGGAGGCCCGGGTTCGATTCCCGGCTCTGCCACGAAATTTGAAAATTGGTGCGAGGACTGGAAGTGGGTCCACTCTGCCCCGGGATGTCAACTGAGTAAAGAGAGGTGCGATTTCCATCTCAACCATCCTCAAAGTGGTTTTCCGCGATTTTTCTCTTCATCCCCAGTCAAATGCGTGGGTGGTACATAACTTAAGGCCACGTTCTTCCCTCTTCCTTGTCTATCCCTTCCAATCTTTCCATCTCCCACATGGGAGAGGCACTGGTCCTCCTGCTGAGTTGTATCCCACCAAATGTCTCACGCTCCCGGACAGTGCCCTTGAGGTGGTAAAAGTGGGATCTCTTACTGAGACTCAGGGATAAACGAAACCTAGACGGTAAACTGACAAAAGAAAATTTAAACAATTGTTAATGACAGAATTATCTGCAGTCCGAGTGACTTTGTCACTTTCTGAGCCAGAGTAGGCCGGTTCGATCCCACTTCAGATACGTCAGCCTCGTGTTGGCACATTTACCCGCACGGGATAGAATTTCTTCTTCTTTATCTGTTTACCCTCCAGGGTCGGATTTTCCCTCGGATTCAGCGAGAGATCCCACCTCTACCGCCTCAAGGACAGTGTACTGGAGCGTGAGACATTCGGTCGGGCGATACAACTGGGGAGAATGACCAGTAATTCGCCCAGGTGGCCTCACCTGATAATCTGAACAGGAGCCTTGGTGGGGGAAGGGAAGATTGGAAGAGAGAGACAAGGAAAAGGGAAGAAAGCGGCCGTGACCTTAAGTTAGGTACCATCCCGGCATTTGCCTGGAGGAGAAGTGGGAAACCACGGAAAACCACTTCCAGGATGGCTGAGGTGGGAATCGAACCCGGGCCTCCGGGGGGTGCAGTTTATCACACTAACCACTACACCTTCGAGGCGGACGATAGAATTCCTACAGGAAAAAATTGTGGCATCTTGGTGTCTCTAAAAGTCGTAAAAATAGTAAACTGCGCTGTAAAACAAATAACGTGTATTCAATTTTCACGACAGCATTTATGGTCGAAATAAATTTTCAGCCTGTATTAGATCACGTTCCAACAAAGCAAATTTAACCTAGACCATCGTAGCTCAGTTGGAAAGAGTATCCGAAGTGAAATAGCGAAGTTGTATGTTCGTATCCCAATTGTTCTCCGGTGGGGCATTTTTGCTCTGTAACCTACTCAACATCTTTTCGATATGTAGCATAATCTATGTACTGAACACCTTCGAATAAAGCATATAATAATTATAGTATTAAGCACATTGTGTACATACATTTAACATACATTTTAAATTTGAATTTGATCAGTCCTTAGGAAATGTGCTGATGGGTTGTGTCCTTTCCCTGCAGTCCATTATTGATACCTAGAGCAGGTCATGCCAGAGAGGCGACAGTTATTTGCTTCGTCCGGAACATTGAATCTGGAGTTTACACATATACTTCCATGGACCCCAAATCTTGTGAAGACGTGGCGTAGCTTGTAGTCTAGTTCTCTCCAGCCGTTGTTTCTCATTACTTCTATTACATAGAAGCTTTCAGACCAAGCTCGATAGCTGCAGTCGCTTAAGTGCGGCCAGTATCCAGTAATCGGGAGATAGTTGGTTCTAACCCCACTGTCGGCAGCCCTGAAGATGGTTTTCCGTGGTTTCCCATTTTCACACCAGGCTGTACCTTAATTAAGGCCACGGCCGCTTCCTTCCCATTCCTTGGCCTTTCCTATCCCATCGTCGCCATAAGACATATCCGTGTCGGTGCGACGTAAAGCAAAAAAGAAGAAGAAGAAGCCTTCAAGGCAACTATCCATGCAACAATATCAGGAAGTCCATAAGTGTTTTTATATATTTTAGGAAGAAAGATTCATTTGCTATAAAGTATGCCAGTTGGTTCTGCGTAGATTTTGAGAGCTGAAGGATTCACTTTAGGTATCTGGCCTTTACACTTTGAAGTCTTTTTAGATTTGTCACAGTTAGCCAGTGCCACATTAGCTGTATGCCGTACGTAGCAACTGGAGCAGTCTTAAGCTTGAAGAATGCCATAGCAGTGTCTACTGAGAAGTTGTGTGGTTTGAGGATCTCGTACGTTGCTTTTGGTGCAGCCGCCACTTTTTCTTTTATGTTCATAGTATATGTTGCGCATGTGGTCTGTGTTGTAGTGTATTTGAAAGATGTCACAGTCTCAAGTGGGTCATGTCCATTTCTGAATACATCATTCTTTTCCTCCCCTTCTGAATTTCATGACTTTTTTTTTTTTTTTGCTATGGGCTTTACGTCGCACCGACAAAGAAAGGTCTTATGGCGACGATGGGATAGGAAAGGCCTAGGAGTTGGAAGGAAGCGGCCGTGGCCTTAATTAAGGTACAGCCCCAGCATTTGCCGGGTGTGAAAATGGGAAACCACGGAAAACCATTTTCACGGCTGCCGATAGTGGGATACGAACCTACTATCTCCCGGATGCAAGCTCACAGCCGCCCGCCTCTACGCGCACGGGCAACTCGCCCGGTTAATGACTTTTGGCATTGTTAATGCTTGAAGAGTTCTTGTCGGACCAAGTTCTGAGATTGTTAAATGCAGTTTGAATGTCAGAGGGATTTCTGGATAGCAGAGCCATATCATCCGCATACCTTATACGTTTCACCCCTACAGACTCTAGAACATTTATGATATCAGCTGCCATAAAGCTGAATAGCATAGAGCTCATTGGGTACCCTTGCAGGACTCCTTTATTCTGCGTTATACTGTAAGTGGTGACGAAGAGATTCCATCATCAATTTTCACGTAGTTTGCATTAAGTATAATTTTTGTGATCTCCAATTCATGGTGTAGGGTGGGCAGTGTTCTTTCCAATTTTTGTGTAAGTAGTTTCATGTCAATGATGTCGAAGGCTTTAGCGTAGTCGATAATAATGGCGTAGAGTGCGAAAGACTGTGGTGCTAGCGCACTATCTGTTTCAACTATGACTTCTTCAATGGCTTTTAAGGTCAATTTACCTTCCATAAACCCGTACTGGCTCACTGGTATCACTCTTATTATTCTTGGCCTAATACGATTCAGAATTGTATTTGAGAATAATTTGAAAATATTGAGCTTCAGTGCCGTTTCTCAGTATAAACTTGCATCGTTTGTACTGCCTTTGCCTTTGTATATCGTGTCTATATTTGCCTGTCTCCAGATGTTGGGTATCCTTTCTCTTTTTGAGGCATTCGTTGAACAGCAGCGTCAGTGTACTTATAGTGTCTGTCATCGTTGCTTTTAAGTGCTCGTTGTGTATCCCATCTGGACCTGCAGATATTTCTGTTTCCTTGGACTCCTGCATACATCTTCTCACTTCCTCTGGCTGTAATAGGTTGCATTGTGTCTAATGGAAATTCCCTTATATAGAAATCGTTTGGTGATGCGTTCCTAAGCAGGTCCCGCATGTGTTCCGTCCATAGCTGAGTGCTGATTAGGGATGTTGTAGGTGTAGTTTTATTTAGTTTCAAGATTCTATACGGTTTTTCTTCTACTTCTTCGATCAGACTTTTCTCTTCGAGCATGTTGTATTCCTTCTTTTTCGTCCATATTAATTCCTTATAAATCTTTCTCGTCTCAGCATATTTTGAAAACAGTACTGGTTGTTTCAAGATCATGAAGGCACATAAGTGTCTCCTGTCTTAGGGTGTGGCATTCGTTGTCGAACCATCATTTTGCTGTTCTCCGAATGTTTGGTTTGGCAGTTGATATTACAACATTAATAATGAATAACACATAGGAACAGAACGTACCAGAACTTTTCCTTAGGTGAAATGTTTAAAATGACTTAACATTTATCAACCTGCCGTTGCAGTGAATTCCGGATGACCGGGCGAGTTAGCTGTGCGCGTAGAGGCGCGCGGCTATGAGCTTGCATCCGGGACATCGTGGGTTCGAATCCCAATGTCGGCAGCCCTGAAAATGGTCTTCCGTGGTTTCCCATTTTCATACCAGGCAAATGCTGGGGCTGTACCTTAATTAAGGCCACGGCCGCATCCTTCCAACTCCTAGGCCTTTCCTATCCCATCGTCGCCATAAGACCTATCTGTGTCGGTGCGACGTAAAGCCCCTAGCAAAAAAAAAAAAAATCCGTATGGGCTGATGCGGGGGGGTATCAGAGCTAACGAAGGGCATTTTGAACATTTCATATAAGGAAGAGTTGCATGTGGTATGCTGCTACGTTCTGTTCCTGTATGTTTCCAATTATTAATGTACTACTGTATATACAGTTGTACAAAATGAGTTCTAACATGGAACTAGAACATTTCCGGATTCATATCGTTGTAATACATTTTGACATAAATATATCTTATCGCTGGGAGTCATCCAAAAATTTGTGTAACATAATGGAAAAAATGTGCAACGGAAGAATAACCATACCTTCCGTGCACACAGTGATGCAAGGTATGGATGGATGGCCAGACAATGTTACCTAGCATCCGTGCAGGCTGTCTTATGGCTGGTTGCCATTTGAAATTAGCAGCCTTTCATGGATGGCCATGACCCGGAGACATATTTATGATTATTTAATTTATCAAGGGGATAAGTGGTTTCTTTTCTTCATAGATCTTCGGAGCCGCGCGGCAGATAACGGTTCAAATCACTGATAGAAGTTCTTCAGCCAGGAGATCCGACGATTCCTTTTCTTCTTCTACGAATGAGGAATGTATCCTGAAATTTTGGCCTATCTTATTTTTACACTCTTTATAAGAGGACTGCAATGTCCAATATTAAAGTTTCCAAATTTCTGAAGCTGTAGGTTTTAAAACATTTTGCTACGATTTTCGTTTAGCAGCTTAGTTTAACTTTCTATAAGCGTTGATCGAAAATCTAATATTATCCGTTCAGTAATTTGTGCGATGTACGTACAGTACAAAAACACTTAAAATGCCAACCGTGGAAACCATGCTCACAATAATTCACGTAATATAAACAGACATCGCACTCTGGGCAACCATACTCGCCATGTTACCGCCGTAATTAATGGAGCTTAATTTACAAATTTCGTAAAAATCATAGCCTTCTGTGTATATTAGTTTTGAAAATGCGTAAGTATCAATCATATAAGAGTTGTATTATACTTAACTACAACTTATCTAGCACCATAATCTTGTTTCTAGAAATGCTTACGATAGAAACCCGGTTATCCGAGGTAATGTGGATCGAATTTTACTCTTTCATTATATCTTCTGTTTGCATTACCTACATATTGTAAAAGGATACGTTATTTACTCCATAACTGGACGTAAATATATGTTTCTTTAATAACATAAATTCACCTAGATATGAAAAGACGTTTAGCGATACTGCACGATATTTATTGATAAATGATTGACGTGCTTGTGGCCATTCGTATTATCCGAGTTTCCACATATCCGACACTTAGTATGTCTTACGCATTTACTGTGGGCCTATGTCAAGAACTCTAAGTGACTTTTGTTTCAGAGAGTAAAATGTTACAGACTGATTAAATTTTGTTATTTTAATTAACGTTATTGTGACTTTAATAAGGCCTATTGTAACAGAAACAATTCATCTTCTTCTTCTTCAACTTCTTCTTCTTCTGTTTACCCTCCAGGGTCGGTTTTTCCCTCGGACTCAGCGGGGGATCCCACCTGTACCGCCTCAAGGGCAGTGTCCTGGAGCTTCAGACTTTGGGTCGGGGATACAACTGGGGAGAATGACCAGTACCTCGCCCAGGCGGCCTCACCTGCTATGCTGAACAGGAGCCTTGTGGAGGGATGGGAAGATTGGATGGGAAAGGCAAGGAAGAGGGAAGGAAGCGTCCGTGGCCTTAAGTTAGGTACCATCAAGGCATTTGCCTGGAGGAGAATGGGAAACCACGGAAAACCACTTCCAGGATGGCTGAGGTGGGAATCGAACCCACCTCTACTCAGTTGACCTCCTGAGGCTGAGTGGACCCCGTTCCAGCCCTCATAACCACTTTTCAAATTTCGTGGCAGAGCTGGGAATTGAACCCGGACCTCCGGGGGTGGCAGCTAATCACGCTAACCACTACACCACAGAGGCGGACAGAAACAATTCATACAGTATTCAAATATTACAATACAGTATATCACAATACTTAGTACGGTAATTTCGTGACGCAAACTGGCATATGACCGTGCAGGCTGGGATGTGAAGTAATGATGGATGGCCGTGACGGAAACATTCAGTATAGAAGGCTCCTTTATCAATGAGGCATTAGCTCATAATTCTCAAGAGAACTGATTATGTCATTCGTGGTAGTTTCACAGCCCCTGAATCCGTCTCTCTAATTCGATCTACTGAATCCTACACTTGTTGACTACAAATTCCATTCAAATGTCTCCTGAAAACGATTCGTTACACGTAAATAAACTAATCGTTATCAATTTGAGTTTCATTTATTGAAGGGCGTATCTATGATCATTATATTTTCCAAAAGGAAAATTTGACACCATTTTTCCTTAGCGGTACCTCGATTTTTTGACACAATAATACAGAGCTTCCATGACAGAAATTTTAAGATTATTATGATGAATATGATGATGATGACGATGCTTTTTGTTTAATTGGGCCTAAGGAAAGGGGCTGCCTGGCCGAGGCGGTAAAGGCGTGCTCGGTTCGCCCAGAAGGACGTGGATTCGATTCCCCATCAGGAAGTCGTAAAATTTAAGAAACAAGATTTCCACTTCCGGAGGTGCATATGGCCCAGAGGTTCACTCAGTCTACATCAAAAATGAGTACCAGGTTAATTCCTGGGGACAAAGGTGGCCGGTCGTAGAGCTAACAACTCTACCCCATCACGTGCCGAGGTTAACAATGGTGGAAGCCTTTACCTTCGGAGATGTCTTTGCTTTTGCTTTGCTTTGGGCCTAAATAAACGTAAGAACGAAAGGTTTAATAATTACTGCATTAGAATATAATGCAGTATTTTGGACTTGGCCTTTCAGATTTCCCTCGCATAATACGGTCTCGAATAACTTCAGCTTGGATAATCGAGGTTTTACTCCACTAACAACAGATTTACTGTTCAAAATGAAAATCCCCAACCTGTTTCCGGTTTCAGCCGGATCAGGATCAGAACGAATGAAGCTCCCATCTAGCGGCGAGGATAGAAAATGTGCCGGCTGGAGCAATAATTAATGACCGACAGACGAAATGAAATGATATTGGAGAGTGTTGCTAGAATGAAAGATGACAGAGAAAACCGAACTACCAGGAGGAAAACCTGTTCCGCCTCCTGTTTGTCCGGCACAAATCTCATATGGAGTCACTGGGATTTGAACAAAGGGTCCAGCGGTGAGAAGCCGGCGCGCTGCCACCTGAGCCAAGGAGACTTAGTTAAAAACAGGAAATACCAAATTGCTTTGCAGGATAAATTCCAAAACTATCATCTTATTTTTTCTATAGCTCTACCTGTTATTAGGGTCTAGATTTCGCCCCCAAAATAGTAAGCTACTGTTATGGATGTATCTACAATATCTTGATGAAGCTATCCATGATCTATAGAACAAATGCAGTGAGTACTTCATTCTTCTGTCTAGCTTGTAGTATTGTGGACTACGATAATATTCCGCTCATAAAGTACATGAAGGAGGGAGTGTCATGCTTGAATGGCTTTAGAACCTGGTGCAAAACACTAGCTACTGTAGGGACCTTGTTCGTTACTGCGGTGCGCAGTAAAAGATGGATATACCATATGAGAAGATTAACGTTTTATGTCCAGGAACAAGAAATCTGTTGATTTTACGAGCTTCCGTCAATACAAGGCATGTGTGCGTGAGATGTCCGTCAGTTACCTCTCGAACTAATAAAGTCAGACGCTATTGAGTAGAAGAATAACAAAACTACGCACGGAATATTGAGCTCTACAATAATAATAATAATAATAATAATAATAATAATAATAATAATAATAATAATAATAATAATAATAATAATCAGTGCTTTTTCAATGCCGTTACGGAACGGTACGGACTACCGGCACCTTCTTCCTCAAGCTGTTTCAAAGCGAATTGCGATTTGTGATAGAAATGTATTATAAATACTTACATAATATGTCAAGAATGTAATATTACTAAGAATATGCAAAAACGTATAAAAGGCTACACAAGTATAACCATATCAGAACCGCAATTCGTCGACATGTTCAGTGGCCTGCAAGTAAAGGAATGAAGTATCTAATTACACAATAACCCGCCTCCTAGTTATAAGGGAAAGTGCTTAAATCAGCTGTGACCACTCCCTTGAGAATCTAGCCAATCTACGCCGTAAACTAAAATTGACTAGCACCGTAATTCGAGATGTCGAGCAAACCTGGTCATCCGTTTAGGAGAATAGTGATTTGTTTGATTGATTTCAGTCCGGAAGTCCACGAACCTACTATACTGTCGTAGCAGGGGGGAGAGGTAATACTCCCACGTGGCGCGTCTCAGGTGTCGGATAAGGGGGTCCTAACCCGCTTGCCGACGGACTTGAGGGAAATAAAATTCCTCTCGCGGACCAAACACACTACCCCCTGTGGGTGGGGGACGCAGATGAAGAATACACCCACGGTATACGGTATACCCTGCCTGTCGTCAGAGGCGACTAAAAGGGGCCAAGGGGCTCTCAACTTTGGAGTGTGGATTGGCGACCACGGGGCCCTTAGCTGAATCTCGGCATTGCTTCCACTTGTGCCAGGATCCTCACTTTCGTCTATCCTGTCCGACCTCCCTTGGTCAACTCTTATTCTTTACCGACCCCGACGGTATTAGAGCATTCGAGGCCTAGGAAGTCTTTCATTTTCACGCCTTCCGTGGCCCTTGCCTTTCTTCGTCCGTTACGTCATTTTTCAAAGTGACGGATCCCTTCTTTTTTCTTCTCTTTTCTCTCTCTCTACTCCCTGTGCGTGGGGGACGCAGACGAAAAATACACTCATTGTATCCCCTGCCTGTCGTGAGAAGCGACTAAAAGGGGCTACCAAGGGATGGTTTTCTTAGAACCATAAAACTACTTTTGATCATTACCATCACGTGGGGAACACCATGAGTCGCCTTTACTTGCGAGTTGTACCACTATATTACGTACGAAATAGGTTTGTGTTTAATAGCAACAGGGGGGGTGAATCAGTATGGGTTTTCCAGTACCCGTGAGTCGTACCCATGTGAGCAACACCGCGGGTCTGGGCGTTGACTGCGAGTTGTACCCACTATGTGAGGAACACCACGGGATAGTGCGAGTCCCTGTGGTTAGTACACCTAGGTGAGGAACCTCATCGGTTTGCGTTGGCTATGAGTTGCGCCATTGTGTGAGAAACACCATTGGTCTGCGTTTCCTGTACGAAGTGCAATACTTGTGTGGAACACCGTGAGTCTTCGCTACTTTTGATTAGTATCTCAACATGACAAATACCATGGTTCTAATTTACTAGCGACATGTACCATTTGAGGGGCCGTTGACCTGGATTTTGGACCCCTTTAGACATCAAGCATTCTCGATTTAGGGTTGTGCTTTATAAGTGGTCCCTTGGTCAGTAATACTATTATTTATGATCGTTTTTGAGTCGAATCCACTGTCTCTTGTTTGCTTGTTTCTTGTTTTTTTTGGGGGGGGGGGTTTCATGTCCATCCATTCATTCTTCATGACATTCTTTTAAATTTTGGTCAGTGAATGATTTTGAACTTTTTGTTGTTATTTCATTTCGTACCATTAGGGGCCGATGACCTCGATGTTAGGCCCCTTTAAACAACAAGCATCATCATCATCAATCCGGAAGTCATGGAACTTTTCTTTTCGCATGAATGCGGGGTCTACCAGAAACATGGAAATACACAGATGGGAGTGTGGAGTGGAAGGTGCTGTGAATGTATGAATAATGTGAAGTAAGTTTACCAGGTGTAGGAAATAAAACGTGCAAGCA
This sequence comes from Anabrus simplex, assembly GCF_040414725.1. Lineage (NCBI taxonomy): Eukaryota > Metazoa > Arthropoda > Insecta > Orthoptera > Tettigoniidae > Anabrus > Anabrus simplex. Next base: position 195,013,932 of record NC_090268.1, read on the forward strand.
GTCGGCCAAAACTCAGAGAATACAGTAATCTTAAGGCCGCCTTCACATGTACCACAATCACACCACAGTCTCAAGCAATGCAATCTTGCCTTCACACGTACCGCATACTGCAGTCATCTTCAACGACTGTCGCAATCTGTGGGCGATATCACCCACAAAATTGTCGCTGTGTGGTCGAACGCAATTCACACGTACCACTTTGCAACCACACGCCAACCACACGCCAGTGATAGCGCTGCGAACCTCGCGCACACCCACTCACTTCAGCAGTTCTCTTCGTTTCCATCAGGTGATACGTATTTCCGCTCTATTATTTATATCCTTTTTCTAGACGCTCACGGCCATTAGAGACCACAATAAGCAACATTTATACATTTTAGAAGCTTTCTTTGCAGCCCAGTGTCGCTGCACTTTCTCACTCTCTGGCAGCCTGTCTCCTTTCCGCTGTACTGCTGTTCTTCTTCACGAAAGCCGTTGAAGTTTCTGACCTGGTGACGGTACTTGGTTCTGTTAATAATGTCTTCACGATTTAGTCCAATTTTCTTTTCAGATCCCCTCTGACCTCCCTGAACCACTTATCATAAAAATGTGTTAGTTCTACTATCAAGTATAGTAAAACTTCTAAATAGGTGGCCATAGAACTTGAGTCTTCGCTTCTGGATGGATTCCACCAGTCGTTCGGTTTTCCTCTCGTCCTCGCAACCTGTATTATTAGCCTTAATCTTTAGACCCATTATCTTTCGAAGGATATTCCTTTCAAACTTCTCAGCATCTCTCAGACCAGTAACTCTGAGGCATTCACTTCCCCAGAGACATTCGGATTTAATCACCGTGTTGTAATGTCTGCATTTAACTTGCGTTGGCATTGCCTTTCTCTTGTACAGGTGGTGTGTTCTGCGAAACGCTGCGGCCTTCCTATCTCGGCTACTGTTGTTACAGTCCAAATACTTAGTAAACGTCTTGCGCGAAAATCAGTCATGCATGTGGGAGGGGCAATCGAGGATGTCTGCCTCGCCTCCCACTTCTTTCACTGCCCAGTCTTCGTCTACGCTGAACACAACGTGTCAACAAGCGAGATAAAAGATAGCGAACCGGGAAGAGAGAGAGAGAGAGAGAGAGAGAGAGAGAGAGAGAGCGGTAAGGTGATCTCCCATACTACCTACATGACCACGCCCAGCCGGTCACTTAGAAGGACGTTTACTAAGTATATGGACTATAGCTTCTCTTTCATTAGATCCCATCTGCACAACCTCACCGAGATATTTGAAGCTGTTAACTCTTTCAATCCTACCATACCTTGTCTTTAGTTGTTCATGAGCTGTGGGAATATTATTAATTATTACTGCTATTAATTAAGTAATTAAAAATCTTGTCACCGTTCATTCTCAAAGACTGATACAGTAAATGAAACTGACTTCCGCTCCGGTTTTCTATAATAGGATGGATCCAATAAACTCTATTTCGATGACGCCGTCCTCGTCGACGTAACAAAAGCAACAACAATGCTTCCTCTTCGTAATCCATTTCAGAACTGTATACTTACGAGTGTATAGTGGTTGGATTTTGGTCGATACGAACTTCAAATAACCGCAAAGAACCACGTAATTGTGATTAAGAGCGGTCGATCTTAACCACAGGTGAACCACCCAAGAAATACAGTTTCGCAGTTGGAAAGTGGTACATGCGAAGCCAGTCTTATGGTAAACCCTCAAAGTAGTCCCCTAAATTATTGTCCACAACACCTTGCCAACGATGCGGGAAACGTCGGATACCAGTCACCTCACCATGTATGAATATTGCAATCTCATGTTTCACAGGGTTGGCAATGCCCTCCGGTGTCTCAAACCGTCTCCCGAGCAATGGTTCTTTCACTTAGGAGATGAGGTCGAAATTGGAGACAGGTCTGGTAAACATGGCGTGTGTTCCAGTACTTCCCACCCCCAGCGCCGCAGTTGCCTCCCTACAGCCTCTGCTGTATGTGGTCTGGCCTTAGCAAGGTGAAGGATGCCTATTTCGATTTGTAATTAAGGTAGTGTCCAACTTCTGCCCACGTCCATGCACTGGATAATTACTGCAAGTTACTCATCAGTCTAGACACCAACAGGTCTTTCGGGTCGTTGCACGTCGCTACTTGTTTTACTATTAATAATAAATGTTTTCATTCCTCCCTTGAACGGGGAGGCGGGAATCCTAGCCGGTGACGTCTTCTCTCAGGTCGGGAGATTTGTATCGGAGAAGGACATATGCGGAGAAGGTGAAAGGGTTGGCGGGCGTGGCCCTTACTAGGAACTGTTCCGCCATTCGCCTTAGTGCAGGAGAATGGAAAACCTGGAAAAACCATTCTCAGGGCAGCCGTCAGTGAGAACCAGTCACTTTCCGTCTCCAGAATAAAGAGGCGTAGAGCCACGGTAGAACCGTGTCCGCACCTTACCTGCTCGGTTGGCCGAGACCCACTCTGCATCCGCCGACCGCTGCTGCTCATCTCACAATGTTTCGGTAAGGAAGGACATTATTCCCCAAAGCTTCCACAAGCTCTCCATGATATTCCTTGGCATTGCAACCCCGGCGACGGCCATTTTTATGTAGCACGCTGTTGTTGCCTCGTCACGTCCATTCCGCACGGAGCCTGACTCACTACTGCAGTCCCATCAGCCTATGCGTGGTACCTGTCCAACGCTCCGCCATCTCGTGCTGTGTCCATGTACTAAGAGTGCCAAGCTCTCTAGGACATGTGAACATCATATGGCACCGTGCAAATGTGAAGAAATAAATAGTTGCCAACCCTCCTGTTTAACCCTTGTCTAGTCGCGCGAATATTATTACGTTACTAGTCGCGCACGGAGGTAACCTCCGGGGTTAAAAATGCGCGTCATTTTCGTCCTTTGAGATGTTGTTTTGGCATGTTCGATTGCAGAATTCTTCGGTATAATTAAAAGAATTAAACGTTTGTTTGATCTAAAAGCAGAATACTGTAGACCTTAACTACTGTATGTCGAATGATCATATGATATTAAACTCGTGAGACTCGCCATTACCTACGACGATCACATCATATGAAATATGAAATGTTTTTCTAAAATAAGTTTAGAATAACAAAACAACAAGGTCATCGACCTCAAAAATAAAAAATTTGCACTAAAATATAAGGTAATTTACTTAATCGCACACGGAGGAAACTTCCAGGCGATGTCATTCGTTACAACATTGATCCCACACACGCACACAGGATGCACGATCGCGCCGAAATGCTGACAGGACGAGTCCAAATGAACAAGGAGAAAGGTATAGGGATGGGGAGACCCACAGTTCAACTGGGAAGTTCAGTACCGTGCAAAATGTAATCGGCCCGGAGGAAATCTCCGTGAGCGGCTAATTAAAGGTTAATTAGGTTGGTCTTTTAAACTAGATGAGTACCTATACTAGATAGTTTCTTTTTATGTCAGCTGAAACCTTAACTGCTTATTTGTATTAATATAGAATCCATTGGCTGTTACTGGTATGCCTTTGTTCTCTTCCTTATTTGGCCATTTGTCATACGTTTGTCGATTTGTTTAAAGGTTTATTTCCTTGTTCGATTGCTCATATTTATATCTGTTTACTCCTGTACATTTCTTATGTTTAGTCTTTCATTCATATTTTTCGTTCGCTCATTTTTTATTGTATCGTGGCTTGATATTTTGCTCCCTTATTCATCAGTTTGCTCATTATTCGTTTGTGTGTTTCGTCATTTATTCTTTTCTTGATTATTTGCTTGCTTGCTTGCTTCTTCCCGTTTTCACTTAATCTTTGCTTCGATTTTTGTTTAGTTAGATGACTAAACCACATGAAAGCCATACTTTCAGCTAGTAAGATGTCACGACTGTACACACAACATCCTACGGACAGGAAGGAATCTGGCTGTAATTCTGGATATAACCACGTCAATTCATTTTCCGTTTAGAAACAACCAATTAATGGAAGGGTAGGCTAAGTTGATATCCCTAACAAATTAGTATGTTGTACAATCTGATTTGAAAGTTAAGATAAACAAGAGAAAACAATGTGGGGGTACGGAAGTCAGCGTTGTTAACCGCAAAAAAGAAACGAAACCATTGCATCAGACAGAGAATGCGGAAAATGCGTGGTGTTGTACACACCCAAAGTAAATATATGGGGTCCTTTTTTCTTTCTAGAAATTTGCCAATATGAGGTTAATTGCTTTAAAGCTAATTAGCTTGAAGCTATTTACCTCTTTGATGCGGGTATACTGTATCATTATATGTTATAAATTGCACAGGTGCTGATGGCTTTCTTAACCACAGAGCAAGACGTGTTCACTCCCGAAGTACAAGCGCTCTCGTGTGATCACAACTCCACTATAAGAAGGCCGTGTAGCAATTGAGGGGAAAGAAAGTTTCCATTGAAAATTAAAACCCTTTCTGGAAAGAAATGCTTTGTAGCTATAATCATATCTATTGTTATTGTACAGGGCACAAATATTCGCCCTTTAGTTTGTACATAATATTCAACAAATTTTCCACATATCTCTTCCTGAGAATATTCAGTGAAAATTAGTAATGCATTTGCCCAATTCTGCGACTAAATGTAGGACTTGCTTGTTCTGCGTATTAGGAAATTTGTACTGATGAGGTGATCATTACCATGGTGCAATAAAAGAAGAATTTAAACATGGATAAAACTGTTTAGTAGGATCGGAGAAGGATAGTTTTGCAGTGTTCAGTTTGGTCACATAAAGGGAATATTTTCTCTAAATACATTAAAGACAGCATACTGAACATTTTACATGTTATTTTAGTGACGATTCCACTTACCTTGATGGAGTAAATTTTCATTTTTTTGCTCCCACGAACCTGCTACGCAGGTGTAGCAGGGGGAGAGGTGATACTCCCATGTGGCGCGTCCCAGGTGGCGGATAGGGGGGTCCTAACCGGCTTGCCGGCGGACTTGAGTGAAATAAAATACCTCTCGCGGACCAAACACACACCCCCTGTGGGTGGGGGAGACTGACAAATAATACACCCACGGTACCCCTGCCTGTCGTGAGAGGCGACTAAAAGGGGCGACCAAGGGATGATTAAATTGGAACCATGAAACTGCTTTTGATTCGTGCCATCACGCGGGGAACACCATGCGTTGCCTGTACTTGCGAGTTGTACCACTATGTTCGGTACGAAATGGGTTTGTGATTAGTAGCAGCAGAGAGTTGGTTCCCCTGTGGGTTTTCCAGTACCCGTGCGTCGTACCCATGTGAGCAACACCGCGGGTCTGGGCGTAGCCTGTGAGTTGTACCACTATATGAGCGACACCGTGGGTCTGCGTTGCCTTTGATTAGTATTCACTCTGTGAGGAATACCACGGAGCCCGTGGGACCGGCATCCGTGACTAGTACACCTAGGTGAGGAAACTCATTGGTTTGCGTTGGCTATGAGTGGCGCCATTGTGTGAGAAACACCATAGGTCTGCGTTACCTGTACGAAGTACAATACTTGTGAGTAGTACCGTCTTGTATGGAACACCGTGAGTTTCGCTACTTTTGATTAGTACCGCAACATGACAAGTACCATGGTTCTACTTTACTCGCGACATGTACCATTCTGTGGGGCCTTAGACATGGATTTTGCACCCCTTTAGACATCAAGCTTCATTGTGCTTTATGAGTGGTCCCTTGGTCAGTAATCAATTATGTATGATCTTTGTTTGAGTCTGATCCACTGTATTTTGTTTGTTTGTTTCCCCTTTTTTGTTTTTTTGTGGGGTTCATGTCCATCCATTCATTCTTCATGTCATTATTTTTTTTGTCAGTCGATGAATTTGACAATTTTGTTCTTTCATTTCGTACCATTAGGGGCCGATGACCTCGATGTTAGGCCCCTTTAAACAACAAACATCATCATCATTTTTTGCTTAAACTATATTTTTTAAATATATACTTTATTATATTTTTTGTTTCTGAACATCATATAATATCTTACATAAAACATGAATAAATAAGGTCTTTTGAAAACTGTCTTGAAAAGAGCCCGTGTATCAATCTGCTCTATAGCTTCTGCAAGTTTCATTTGAATATACTAAGTAGGTTCCGAGAAAATGTTCCTTCTACAGGAAAACTTTTTATCTTGCAGTAAATGTGTTCAGAATTTGTATGGAGTCTCACCAACGTAAAAATCATTGATCACTTTAAAATTAACTTAGCATACACTTAATTGGATATTGTTCATATAACATGGCTTAAATGGAAATTGGAAGACTGAATTTCTACAAAATATATTTAAAAAACAGATGATTGAAGTTTAATACGCTGCGTCTCTCTTGAACGTAAATAAGGCACTTATAACATTGTGGGCAAAATAAAACTGGTGCGGAAAATACTTGATGCGGGATTAACCCTTGTTAATGAGCATCACAGAAGATGCTGGAAATGGCTTCATCCGAAGAAATGGAAAACAGAGGATCCGGAAGACCTCACTCCACTTCACTCAATAACCACCGGCAGAACTGAACAGGTTCGTCTGGATGTTTTAACGCATGCACAACAGTCAATTTATAAGGATACACTTTCGGGTACTGTTTTAAAAATAATGTTTCGACACCACGATTTCTAAATTCCCACTTGCATAGATGAACGGCGTTGAGATTTCGTCGGATTTCGTTCCAGAATTTCCTACAATCGAACGATGTAATATGGTGTTCGATCTCTTTTCAGATAATTGTGGTTTTTATTCACTACAGAGCGCATTTCAAGCCATTTTGCCCCTACATTTTGCATTACAGGCTTTGCTGGAGGTTTTTCCAAAACACTTCCAGTCTTAAACTCTTGCGCAAACAGTTCCGCATACCCCCTGCGGGGGAGGGACGCACATGTAGAATACACCCGCGGTATCCCTTGCCTGTTGTAAGAGGCGACTAAAAGGGGCGACCATGGGATGATTGAATTAGGACCATGAAACTACTTTTGATTCGTACCATCATGCGGGGAACACCATGGGTTGCCTGTACTTGCGAGTTCTACCACTATATTCGGTACGAAATGGGTTTGTGATTAGTAGTAGTCATGAGCTTGGCCTGTGGGTTTCCAGTACCCGTGCGTCGTACCCATGTGGGCAACACCGCGGGTCTGGGCGTAGCCTGTGAGTTGTACTACTATATGAGCGACACCGTGGGTCTGCGTTGCCTGTGATTAGTACCCACTATGTGAGAAACACCACGGGATAGTGCGAGTCCCTGTGGTTAGTACACGTAGGTGAGGAACCTCATCGGTTTGCGTTGGCTCTGAGTGGCGCCATTGTGTGAGAAACACCATAGGTTTGCGTTACCTGTACGAAATACACTCTTGTGAGTAGTACCATCTTGTGTGGAACACCGTGAGTCTTCGCTACTTTTGATTAGTACCCCAACATGACAAATGCTATGGTTCTACTTTACTCGCGATATGTACCATTCTGAGGGGCCTTAGACCTGGATTTTGGACCCCTTTTAGACATCAAGCACCCTCGATTCAGGACTGTGCTTTAGAAGTGGTCCCTTGGTCAGTAATAGTGTTATTTATGGCCTTTTTTGAGTCGGATCCACTGTTTTCTGTTTGTTTGTTTCTTGTTTGTTTTTGTTTTTTGGGTTCCTGTCCATCCATTCATTTTTCATGAATTTTTTTTGGTCAGTGGATTTTTGAAAATTTTGTTGTCATTTCATTTCGTACTTCGATGTTAGGCCCCTTTAAACAACAAGCATCATCATCATCAGCAGCAACAGTTCCGCAAGGGTTTTCCTCGACATGACACTCGACAATGAACATGCGCTATTTTATCGTGAGCACCGTTTTGTGTTGCATTCAACTGGTCTTCACCTCTCATGCACTCACTCACTTACACGTAATGACACAGCGGCGCACTCGGGAGATATTGGAGATGTGCACGCGCAAACATTTGACAGCAACCGATTGGTGCATCGAAAACACGGTTTCCAGCATTTCCTGTGATGGGCAGTTCTGTTCATTAACAAGGGCCAATTCCGCGTCAGTCTTATTGATATTTTCCGAGCCATTACTATTTTGCATACCCTGTACAATAATACGTGTGGAATGAAATTAAGAAAAAACAAACCCCGTCGCGCAACACCCCCTAAGGGCCCTGGCCTACCAAGCGACCGCTGGTCAGTCCAAGGGCCTGCAGATTATGACATGTCATGTGGTCAGCACGAAGAATCCTCTCGGCCGTTATTCTTGGCTATATGGTTTTCCGTGGTTTCCCATTTTCACACCAGGCAAATGCTGGGGCAGTACCTTAATTAAGGCCACGGCCGCTTTCTTCCCACTCCTAGCCCTTCCCTATCCCATCGTCGCCATGAGACCTACCTGTGTCGCTGCGACGTAAAACAACTGGCAAAAAAAAAATCTTTGCTTTCTTGACCGGGGCCGCCATCTTACCGTCAGATAGCTCCTAAATTGTAATCACGTAGGCTGAGTGAACCTCGAACCAGCCCTCAAATACAGGTGAAAATCCCTGACCTGGCCGGGAATCGAACCCGGGGCTTCCAGGTAAGATGCAGGCACGCTAAACCTACAGAGCGATGCCGGCGAACTGAAGTTATATTAATAAAGCGTCGCAGTAGTAAAACCACAATTAATATTAAAACTCACTCCATTATCATAAATACTGTTTCAGTTGACATAAAATGAACTCTGACCGTTGCCTACGAGATACACAAGGCCGGGAAATAGGAAGCAATTTGCCGCTGAAAAAGCGGCCCGACCGTGTTCACGGCTTGGCCGCTAGATGTCAGGTTTCCGTTCTGTTCTTGGCGGACTTTTAACATTGTGATGTGCGGACTAATAGTGATGTTGTGTTGATTTTGTGCAATTTACTGTCAGTATTTTTTCTGTTGGTGTGTGTATGTGAGGTTGAGAAGATGGTGAACTGTTGTGTACCTCTTTGTACTTCCGATACTGTTAAAAAACAAGAAAATGTGACGTTTCATAGGTTCCCTTCGGAGCGCGGTTTAAGAGAGAAGTGGAGGCAAGCTATTTCCAGGCAAGGTGATAATGTAGGATCTCTTTGGGTACCTAACAATTCTTCTCGAGTGTGTAGCTTGCATTTTAATACGTCAGATTTTAGTGTAAGCACATCAATCAAGCGAATTCTTCCCAACAAAGTTCCTTCTGCTTTTAGTGTGTACCCTGTTCATACACAGAAAAGTAACAAGCCCAGGAAGGATCCAGCTCCCAGAAATGACGTACCATCAAAATTTAGTAGAATTTCTGATTCAGATAATGATATATCTTCAGAGTGAGGGTGGCTGAGTAGCAGACACACTGTGAAACCTGCCTACAAGGACTATCACCAGTCACCAGTGATAGTCCTCTAGCACACTTAATAAGAATGCAAGATCGGGGTGCCCTACGGTATCCATCAAGAAAGTTCGTGTATTTCCTAAGAAACATTTTAAAGTTCACATGTTCTGCTTTATGTTACTTGGGAAAAACAAATCTCGTAAAGAAACTAATTGTCTATGTTGTGCCAAAGTTCCTGCAACGCTTTAACTGTACTAGTTGTTGTGATCAGGAAAGACTAGATAAAATAATACTGACAAAGTTTCTAAAACTAATTCTGGACAATCAGACGAAGGAAATTTCTGATCAGGATGATGCGTTCAAGAATTTCAGAAGAAAACCCCTGAACCGCAAAGTGCTGAAATTGTGATAACTTCCTGCATCTCAGGTAAGCTAACCTTATGTATCGGTACGTCATACAATATAGATAATATTCTATGAGATTAATGAATCGTTCCTTGTGATCATTTGAACATTAATGCTGCTGATATGTATTTGTCTTAATTGATCACGAAGTTTTCGTGAATGACTTATTTCGTCTTAACATAGTGTGAGACAAAGGCCTACGTTCTAGAAAATAAGTCATACAATTGCTCTTAGTCTATTTTTTGTCTTATATCTGTTTGGTGTCCTCTGAAATTACTAGTTTTAATTAAATTTTATAGTTTTTCGCAAACCAACGTGTTGCAATGAGCTTTTTTTTTTTTTTTTGCTAGGGGCTTTACGTCGCACCGACACAGATAGGTCTTATGGCGACGATGGGATAGGAAAGGCATAGGAGTTGGAAGGAAGCGGCCGTGGCCTTAATTAAGGTACAGCCCCAGCATTTGCCTGGTGTGAAAAAGGGAAACCATGGAAAACCATTTTCAGGGCTGCCGATAGTGGGATTCGAACCTACTATCTCCCGGATGCAAGCTCACAGCCGCGCGCCTCTACGCGCACGGCCAACTCGCCCGGTGTTGCAATGAGCGGGCGAGACAGAATAGTAAAGAGAATTCTAGCGGCGCTTGTCGGAAGTATCTCGAGGACAAGTTTAGAGTGCTGTATTTCCAGGCCTTGTGTATCTCGTAGGCAACGCTCTGACCAAGATAGGTAGCAATCTAGTCTAAAAGGCAAAAGTACGGAGATTGGGACATAAGTCAAGACAAGTATTTCCTTCCTCATATTCGAACGATGCTACCGTGCAATGGTTACATGTTCTGGAAAGCATGGCACTCATATAGTACATGGACGCCGTACGAGATGGCGGTGCGTTGGGTAGATACGACGCACGTGCAAAATGGATGTGACTAGCCAAGAACAGTGCGCGTACATCAAATTGACCGTCACCGAGGTCGCAATGCCAAACAATGTTATAGAGAACTTGTGGAAGCTATGGGGAATAATACTGCTCCGTACTGAAAACAGAAAAATAAAACAAAATGTATACAAATTTCTAAGCACAAGAATTAAGTGACCCAAAGGAACAGGTGAACAGCGAAAATGTACACAACTAGGCAAGTAAACATGTCAAATAGGTAAATATCCAATAACATGAATGAAGAAATAAATAAAGGAGAAACAAAGCGAACAAATAAGGGAATAAAGAAACAGAGAGAAAACAGCGAACTGAGCGAACAAGTAAGCACTCACATGAGCGAGCAAACTAACAAGAAAAAGAAACAGGAAGAGATGTTATCAAGCATACATGAGAGCATACAAATGGAAGAGGAAGCAATAAGCTAAGAAAGAAATTAGCCTATAAACAAACAAACAAACAAACAAACAAACAGTGAGACAGGCGAAAAGGCAAATAAATCAACCAATAATTAAATGATGGACAAGGACGATTCATGGTTCGAATCATGACTTCGTATGTATTGGGAAACGTAAGCCATATTATTTTATTTTAAATGAAGACTTCTCCGGAGTAAGGACGTAAGCAGCATTTCTTTTTTTCTTTAATGAGATCTTAATAGAAATAGGGTGTATCATCACGCCTCTTTGTTGTGGTGTCATCTTATATCTTACATTTGAACTTCAAGCTGGATTACAGCCAGCAGAACTTTGTCCTTCGTGGTGTAAGGATGGAACATCAGTCAAGATGGTGGACAGTGCGTGCGTGGGTTCATCATCGGGTGTAATAGATTATTTATATAAAGGTCATAGGAGAAAACACATCTATATTTTTAAATGTTTTCTTAACACTTTCTATTATTGTTGTTATTTTTATTATTACAATAAATATTATTTGCTACCATTTTTTTTCCAAGCGCATGTACGGAATTTATCTTCTTTTATATACAAACGCAAGACTTGCTTTCAGATTATTTTCCATTGTATCACTCCCAGTGCATACACTATTTTTAAAACCTTAAGTTATAACGATAAAATACTGTTCCCTACACGTAGAAATAATACTCTTTCACCAAGAAATCTTCTAATTCAATGAGCATTTCAGATTCAAATGCACTAAAATGTCGCGCTCTCGTTCGCCCTTCCTTTTTCATATCGGCTGATAATGATAATTTAACCTAACCTAGTGAAACAAAATGAATTAACCCTTGAAATAAGGAACTACAATAGAAGATATGATTGAAATGTCTACAATGATTTTGGAAAGGAAAAAGTCATTATAAAACTTTTTATACTAATGTACAAAAATTTAAATAAATAATATTCGTCCGAAAAATAAATAAATAAATAAATAAATAAATAAATAAATAAATAAATAAATAAATAAATAAATAAATAAATACATAAATAAATAAATAAATAAATAAATATAAAGACAGCTGACGGTTCCAGACAAGACGTAAAGAACAAGATCGGCACGTGACTGTCGAAATTATTACTGCCTTTTGGATTTAAAGACAAGTTTTGAAACCAGGGATTAGCAATGGTAATGAAATGACAATACCACGGTAAGAGTTGTAACGTGGTTTCGTAACGCCTGATATTTATCTAGAATAGTGCACGCTGGCATGAATGTTGAATGGACGATTTTGTATGACGCTCTCTCGGATAGGAAAACGTATTGGGGGAGCCATTGGCAAGATATCCATTGACTAATACTTTCATCGCCCGTTATTAAACCAAGAAGCAAATAATGAACTCCCCTAGCGGCAATGGCATTTGGCGATACGAGCTAATGGTTGGCAAATTCCTGTATTTAAACGTCAAATGATCAGAGCATTAGAAGTTGGCTTCCTGGTTAGTCGCATGATGTATGCTCGCAAAGAGGAGGTAATGAGAGTGTTGTGGATGTATTATTTGCTGGTGGGAAGATGCCTCACAAGCCACAGGCGAAGGATAGCAGCTTTCAGTCCAGAGGATACTGCACAGCCGGATCTCAAAACTGACCTACATTCTCCTTGCGGTTATACTTCCATTCACTTCACTTAAAAGTTCATTTGGTTAATAATAATAATAATAATAATAATAATAATAATAATAATAATAATAATACCGTGTAGTCTCCGGGTAGACCTGGTGCGGGTCCTTTGAATTGACGCCTATAGGCGAACAGCACGTCTGTCAAGATGGGCTCCTACTTACGATGAATTCCAATGTTTAAGACACACACCCACAGGCGCACACACAAAAGGGAGAAAGAGAGACCCAGTCCCAGCGGATCTCAATTTCGGAGTAGGGGTTAGCTGAGTCTGGCTTTGCTTCCAATACTTGTGTCAGATCCCTCACTTTCATCTATCCTATACGACTCTTCTTGGTCAACTCTTGTTCCTTTTCGTCCCCGACGCTATTAGGTATTGCGAGGTCTAGAGAGCATTTCATTCTCACGCTCTTCGGGCCCATTCATTTCTTTTGCTGATACCTTCATTTTTCGAAGTGTCGGACCTCATTAAACTTTTCCTCGGATTAATGTCAAAGAGAGTATGCTTGCCCAGTTGTACTTCCTTTTAAAACAATAACCATCACCACCAGCACCACGACCACCACCACTACTCCTACAGTCAGAGGAATGAATCGGCCCAGAACCGCACCCGGTACCCCTTGGATCTAAGGCCAACAAACTAACCAGTTACCTATGGAGTCAGATAATAATAATAATATATGTGTACCGAGCAAGTGGCCGTGCGGTTAGCGTCCTGCAGTTGTGAGCTTGCATTCAGAATAACGGAAGATAGTGGATTCGAACCCCACCGTCAGCAGCCCTGAAGATGGTTTTCCGTGGTTTCCCATTTTCACACCAGGCAAATGCTGGGGCTATACCTTAATTAAGGCCACGCCCGCTTCCTTCCCACTCCTAGCCCTTTTCTATCCGGTCGTCGCCATAAGACCTATCTGTGTCAGCGCGACGTAAAGCAAATTGTCAAAAAGAAAGAAGAAGAACTTTCCGCATTTCTCTACGGGACCGGATATAAAGTGAAATGAATTTTCGTAGCGAAGTATTACTTCCGGATGCTCTTCCTAACCTCAATCTTATCATAGAAGTTAAATAGATGAAACGGATGACGTGATACAGCATAGTAGGAAGGGAGAGGGTTAAAGCCGGTACCGGCACATAGCCTACTCTTGTCGAATAGCAGTAAGGTGTCCGCTCAGTGCTTAACGTCTCTATCCGAGAGACAAATTGCCATCAAAAGCGTCATATTCCCTCACTCCATATGGGCAATGTCGAGAGATGCGGAACTGAATCCAGGCATTTGACACGCAATCTAGTGATTAGAAGTTGTGTACCTCCAGTTCTCCTACCCTGCCAGCCAGCATTCTAGTGATGAAAATTTTACGACCAACGGGACTCGAACCGGCTATCTAGGGTGTCAGACCATACAGATATGATGCCTTAACGATTATAGCCACCAGACAGCCAAATAACAATAATAATAATAATAAATGAAAATGAAAATCCATAGCCTGTTTCTAGTCATTTGACCGGGTCAGAAATGGAATTAATGAAGCCCCCTTCTACCGGAGAGGATGGGAATTGTGCGCGTCTCACTCCTCTGGGGCAGTGATTTATGAATGATTAATGAATTGAACTGATATTGGAGAGTGTTTCTGGAATGAATCATGACAGAGAAAACCGGAGTACCCGGAGAAAAACCTGTCCCGCCTCCGCTTTCGCCAGCACAAATCTCACTTGGAGTGACCGAGATTTGAGCCACGGAACCCAGCGGTGAGAGGCCGGTGCGCTGCCACCTGAGCCACGGAGGCTCTAATACTAATAATAATAATAATAATAATAATAATAATAATAATAATAATAATAATAATAATAAAGTAAACTCGTGTCCTCATCCCGAGGTGGTGCAGTTCATTTCAGGCACACCCCCATTGGAGGTGAGCTGCGTGTACCAATTCAACCGCACACCAGTCCTCCTGCCATCATTCAAATAATACATGTTGGCCATAACCGTTAAAGAGTCTTGTCTCCCTGTTCTGACACCGTTGTTATCGGGTTCCAGTCCCGTTAGTCGAAACAATCATCATCGAAATGTTGCCCCAGCAGGGTAGGAGAGGCGGCAATACAAAATTTCGAATCACTAAATTACGTGGCAAAGGCCTGGGTTCAAATCCAAAACTCTCCACAGTCTTCATACGGAATGAGTGCATATGACGCTGTTGATGGTGATTCGTCTGTCGGATTGGGTCGCTAAGAATAGACCAGACCCACTGATTCTAAACCACCAGGATTAGGCTATGTGTCGGCACCGTGTTTCTCTCTCTTCATACCTACTATCCTATATCGCGTCATTCCTTTCATCTCAATAACTAACTGATGAGGTTGACGTCAGGAAGTGAGTCTGGTCGTGAAAACTTACTACGAATATTCATCTCACTTCATACTCGACCCAGTAGAGCATGGCCTCTTAAACGCCGAAAATCTCACGCGTGCAAACTGAGGCGCAGAGGTCCTGTGCACAGTTCAACGGTCCCACTCGGCTAAGCTCGGACCAACACTTCGTCTCTGGGCTACTCGGATAAGCTCGGCTCAATTCGGCTCGGATTTTGACCGCTCCGAAGCAAGTGAGGAAGAGGGAGACAGACGGGGAGAGCGAGATAGTCGTGGGGAAAGAGAGAGACAGCGCTATTGCTCCAAAACGAGGAGTGGGGGTCTGCACTCTGGTCAACCAAGCAAAGTCGTCTTTTGGACCGTGCACAGTGCAATGCACTGGTGCATGCACCCTGAGAAGCCCTGCAGTAGAGAAACGGAACAAGGGTCGGATACACTCACTCTCTGGCGTTGAGCATTCCAAGTAGATAACCGTAAAATACGAAACGGCACTTCCTCTTAAATTGTGAGAGCTTTTCGAATCACAGTACAACTCCGTATTTGATGTCGTGTGGTAATCGCTCTCAGAATTTTGGCGTAGTCCGAGGATCATTCATGAGGAATTCCTACAATTTACCTAATCGTGGTGAGTGAGGGCATTGCTCTCAACGGCGTATAGGGCTTCAGGACGTGGTGGTATTTGGTATTTGGTGTGTTACTGGACTGATAATTGAGTTTACAGTGATGAACAGCTGTTTCCATGCACTTTTTTTAAATGCTATCTGTTCGGGACGTCGACCTATAGAGATCTTTTGCCCCTACTTGCACCTTATAATATGAACCTACGGCGGAAGTGTCGAGTGTTGAATGTGAGGAAAGGAGCGTTAAAGACGACGCAAACACCCAGTCCCCAGGCCAGGGATATTAATCATTTACAATTAAAAACCCGTGAACCGGCCGGGAATCGAACCCGGGGCCACCGGGTGACAGGCGAACGCGTTGCCCCCTGCACCGCGGAGCCGGACTTCCATGCACTCACACCGGTATTTTAGAGCATTTTTCTCTGACGAGTCAAGGATATTTAAGATGAATGCAACGTTATATTTTTCCATATGTGATGTATCAAAAAATGCGATATTGTTATACGCTTAGATATCAGTACTTAAAGGTGCTCAACATTCAACAGCCTCGTGCCGGTAGATTTAACTGGCACATAAAAGAACTCATGCGGGACAAACTGCGGCACTTTGGCGTCTCCGAATGTCAATAGAGTAGTTAGTGGGACGCGAAATCAACACATTTCTTCTTCCTCTTTTTCCATTACGATGATGCCTGCTAGGGACCTCATGTCAATTACAGTTCATCTTCCTTTCTTTGCAGTGTTGTACAATGCTTTATTCTTCCCTCCTCAGACCCCTATGGAGCAGGAACGTACTTTTATAAATCTCTCCTTAGTTTTCTCTTATTTTATTTCTTTCCAAAATGTTGCTTGATCTCTTGAATCCGTCTCTTTTTGGACGTTTCCTCTCGACAGTACTGGATTATCTGTTTTGTTAATCTGTTATCATCCATTCTATAGTAGATATGTTCAAAAATTGTTATTGTTTCTTTTGGTATATTTCCTTATCATTTCCTAATTTCCATTGTTCTATTGCTTCCATTGGACCTAAGATTTTCACCATGATTTCTCTTTCTGGTATATTGCGAGAAGATATTCCGGTTCCACGACTGTATTGTAATGCTTTATTTTAAGATTTTTAGATAATCATTTCTTTTCTAACAGTTTTTGGTGATGCCATACGGTCCTACCATCTTCTGTAAACTTCGTACAGCAGATTTTTCTAAACCATTTTCTTGAAACGTTTCTTCTTCTTATATTGATTTTCGTCATATTAGGACCACGTAAAATGACCCACTGCATTCATTTCGGTTTGTTTCCTGCTCCTTTCTTCCTTTTCAATATTCTTCGTTATTTAATTGGTTTTTCCTCCTATGTTCTGTCCAGATGTTATTCCGCTCCTTCTTTTATTTCTCCTGGGAACACTTAAAATTTCATATCAATCTCCTAAAAGTCGTTCTGTCCTCTATTATATCTTCTGTTGTTCCCATCTCTACTATATTTCTCTTTATACTTTACATCGACTGATTGCCATTCTTAATTTTGTAAACATGATCAAAAATCTATATATTAAAAAAAATAATGAAAACTAAAGTCAGTCAGTCCGGCCATTCTATCCGGTCGATTTCCTTCATTTTTGTTTTAACTTAAAGGTATTCATGCACAAATTTGTCATCAGGTACTATAAATCACTTAACTTCCACCTTCCTCAATTTATTTGATTTTTTCAATTTTTTTGTATCTTTGAAGCAATCATATCTTTGGTTCTAATTGAGGTACGGAGTTCGTTTTGGCCTAAGAACACTCAGTGGATGAGGTTCTTTCATTTCAGCTCTTAACTATTCAAATTGGTTCATTCTGAGCAAAGTTATGAGTGCACATTAAATTTGACGTCTCATTTCTTCAACATTTTTTCTCATTGAAGCAATCATATCTTTCGTTCTAATTGAGGTACGCAGTTCGTTTTGGTATAAAAAACGCTCAGTGGATCAAGCGCTTTCTTTTGAGGTAATAACTACTTACATTGGTAGATTATGAGAATAGTTATGAGTAGATTTGTCTCCATGACGAAGATCTTTGAAGGACTTTTTAATACTTCGGCGCGTAGTGTTGTTCCAAGGAACGTTTAATTCAATTTCTTTGTGTAATGTATTTTCAAGTGTTTTCTTGACACAATATTACATTCTATTACCGCAGCAGATCATGTACTTTATTTCATTAAGTCGGAACTTTGCAAATACATCCGTGAGGATAGTAACGAACAACACCATACATTGTACATTGCGGGCGGAGCCAGTGGGAAACTGCTAATTTGTTTTAAGATTCTGGTATTATACATCCTCATTATGTGACCAAAGAACTCAGCTCTCCTCTTCTTGATCGTATCAGACAATCGTATTATTATTGTTATTATTATTATTATTATTATTATTATTAGTAGTAGTAGTAGTAGTAGTAGTAGTAGTAGTAGTAGTAGTAGTAGTAGTAGTAGTAGTAGTTGTTATAGTAATAGTAGTAGTAGTAGTAACAGCGAATTCTCGCAATATTGGAAGACGTTAAGCAACTCGATCGGTTCTTCTGTGGGCTCTTCTTACTGGTCCAATAGGCTTTCATTCTTTCCGAGAAGGCTTGTTTACGTTCTGCCATCCACTTTGGTCTGTACTGTTTTTGTTGTGGTTGCTCTGTTGTAGCTTCCCAATTGTTTACTTTGTGTCTAAATGTGTCTGGAATGTGTGTTGAACTTATGTTTGCGTTTTTTAGGTGTTTTGAAATTTATTAAGCCAGGGTCTAGTTCTTAAGTGATGTTACATAATCTATTATCCTTTTTGTCAATCGAGTTTCTGGCAATCTAGTAAGATCACCGAAGAATTTCATTCGTCTTTCCCTAATGTCAAGTTCGATGTTTGAGAATTGTTCTGTTGTTTTGATTGATTGTAATCTGTAACCGTTTTTGGTGTATCTTTCTCCTAAGATTTTCCTAATGATCTTCCTCTTTTTTTATGTCTTTACGTTCTTGTTTTCTATTGAGTGCCAATGTTTCACTTGCGTAAAGGACTGTTGGTTTTATGACTGTGATGTAATTCTAAATTCTGGTATGTCTTTACATGGATTTTTTGTTGTAGGTGTTTTTGACTACCACTAATGCTTTTCTTTAAATTTTTTGGAGACGAGTTTCTTGTGAGATCTTTTCAAGGCCTGTCGGTTCAATAAATTCTCCGAGGTATTTAAAGCAAGGGACCCTACCAATTGTACCATATTTTGTTTTCGGGCTTTTGACATCTCTCTTTGAGCATTAGAATTTAGTTTTCTCGAACTATATCTGTAGTCCCACCTTTTCTGCACTTTATTTAAGTATCTCCAGCTGTTAAATGCCAGTCTCCCCATCCTCTGTTAGTATCACCACATCATCTGCAAAAGCGAGGGATGGTATACAGTGGTTATCCTTGAGAAAGCCCAGTCGGATAGGCTTCGAAAACTCACATTTCTTGAGTTATTATTCATTTTTAATTACTATTATTATACCGAATTTAGTCACTCTAAAGTGACAACAACAACACAAGTTACCACGCTCTCTTTTCTTTTAAGCACATAATCCTAATGATTAAAATATCCATATGCGTTTGAACAACAACCAGTTGTTTACGATCTGAATGCAAACAATCGAAACTTGTTGCACTGTATTGATAAGTCCCGCAGCTATGCCACTGTAAACCATGTTCGTGTCAGAGTTTAAAATAGCAGTGAGATGACCTGGGGTAAGGTGTCTGTAAAAGGAAGATACCACTTTTGTAGTTCGTCCTTATAAGGTGCCTTAATTTATCGTCCAGACCGGTGCGGTCCCATGACGTCACTTTCATGATAAGAGTAATATACACGCATTATGCTGAATCATTCATTCATGCAAAATGCTACGTGCGTGTTGTCAGGTTCTGTTTGTTTGTTTTGTGGGGGGCTGTGTGATCAGTGCTTGTGGAATTCATTATAGAACATGAACAAGGTAGCAGAAGGAGATCATGTACAGTATTTTCTCGAACACAGGTGCTCCAAGATCCTACTCTACAAAAACAGACCATCGATGGATTTGCAACATAGTATGTTCTACATTATTCAGACAATACTGTGTTCAAAGTATAATTTCATGCTAGTGAAGAGGCTGCCTACTTGAGACAATTCTGTGCTAAATCGGTGACCATGTTGGACGTACATCTTGCGACATGGTATGGGAATGTTGTGTGCTGGAACAACTGCCATATTGTTGGGCGTAGACCATCTATATGAAGAAAATCCTAACCACCGTGTGTCTATACACTGACTAATTTGGCGAGATTTCCATACAGTTATCCGTTCCAGAAATAATGACCATCACCATACTCTTTAGCTTTGGTGTCTGTCTGTTTGCCTGTCTGCTTGTCTCTTCGTCTGTAACATGAAAATTACTGGGTATATTTGTACCAAACTTCATATTTAGAATCCGCCTGTCCTTGGGTAGGTTTTAGGGCCAATATTCTTTCTAAATCCCCGTACTGATTGGGGGTTTATACGAAACCGAAACCGTGATTTTGCACTTCCACAACCAAACTTAATGGAAATCTACCTGCCTTAATGGAAATCAATTTCTAAAACTTTCTTCTCATGCGCATCACTTCAATACGAGGTTTAATAAGGGAGATATCATTAACGGGTCGTTTTTCGTTACAAGTACGACCGGACTTAAATCTAGAGCTGGTGCGTGTAAAGCGTATTTCTTGTAACTTGAAAACTACTGAAGATATTTCAATCAAACTTCGTATTTAGAATCCACCTCTCCAAATGTAAGTTTTTAGGTCCATACTATGTCAAATTCCCGGAATGGACTGGGGGTTTATAGAGAACCGTAACAGTGATTTTATTGTCCCACAATATACACAAGACCAGCCTGACTGAAAATCGACCAGCCTTGATGGAAATCAATTTCTAAAACTTTCTTCTCAGGTGCATATTTTGGACAGGATGATTAATAAGGGAGATATCACGAACAGTCGGTTTTGCAGGCTAAGTCCAGCGGACATAGCCCGAAATGTGTTGTACGTAAAGCAGATTCGTTATCTATGTAAATAAAATCGTAACGACCGTGTGTCTGTACATTGACTATTTTGGCGAAATTTTCGTACACTTACCAGTTTCAAGTGTAATACTGACAATCTGCATATTTGTTAGCTTTAGTTTTCTGAAAGTCCTCGTTTTAACCACCCTCCTCCCCAAAGAAAGACTGAGTCACAATCTGCCAGACAAGCGAGAAAATTGAAATTTGGCTAAATTACGTATATATGTTAATCGAAGGAATGCTTTCAAGATCTTTAAATTTTTAATTTACTACCCCCGAAAGATATCGAGATATTGAGGCAATTTTAATGTCGGTGCAGACTTTCGTTTCGAGGTATTTTGCTGCTAAACGGTAAGTCGTATCACGCTCGCAGTTCAATTTGGAGTGATCTACAACTTTGGTCCTATGATGTTTCGTCGTATCTCTGAGATTTGTCTCTATTTCTCGATTATACCTACATTTTGCTCTTTGTACAGGTATAATTCGTAGTTTGAATCACTTATACGAAATGTAGAATCATCTAAGTCTACGCAAACATTGGCCCACCTAGTATCCATACGTGAGCCAAATTCTATGTTCGTAGGTGTCATATTAGTACCCAGAAGTAATGCACTGTGAGGAAATCTTACCCAAATTTCACCCTTTTCAACGTTTCTAACTCAGTTTTACCCATAAATAGATGAGACAGGAGAAAATATCTTAAGACCAGCCATTTAGACCGCTAACTGAGGCGTCGTATGGTAGAATCCGTTTGTCGATATGGTGTATCTTTTAGCAGCAGTTAATCTGTGAATGAAGGTTTTCGTTTGTTTTTTTTTTGTTTGTTTTTTGTTTTTTGCTACTTGCTTTACGTCGCACCGACACAGATAGGTCTTATGGCGACGTAAATATAAGAAAGGGTTAGGACTGGGAAGGAAGCGGCCGTGGCCTTAATTAAGGTACAACCCTACCATTTGCCTGGTGTGAAAATGGGAAACCATGGAAGACCATCTTCAGGGCTGCCGACAGTGGGGTTCGAACCCACTATCTCCCGGATGCAAGCTCATAGCTGCGTGCCCCTAACCGCACGGCCGATTCGTCCGGTAAATGAAGGTTTGCAATATTGTAAACATGCAAATACTTCGTATGTCGACCTATATATATTCACTGAAGTCGATTTTTAGCCAAGTAGAAAGGGTTTGTTTGCCATTGTAATTAATATTTTACATCGATAGTGTCTCTCAGCAGGGGGGAGGTGTCTGCTATTGTAATCATTACTCTCGACGTCGACTTTGACTGGCAGTAAAAATGGGATCCTTCTCCAACTCCTTTGTAACTAACATTAGTGAGGAAAGACTACCATTTTAATTAATAATTCCCTTCTCCATTTGACTGGCAGAAGTCAAGAGAGCATGCAATTTTGTTCAAAACTCCCCAGACCGATTGTGTTTGGGAGTAGGCAAGTGTGCCTGCCATTACCCAGTACAAACACATTTACCCATCTAAAATGTGACTGGTATTAGGTATAGTGGCCTTGCTATTATAATGGAAACTCACCAACTCGGTGTGACTGTCATTAAGAAAAAGGGCCTTTCATTACAATGATAACAGCACAACTCAATTTTGACTGGAAGTAGGGAAGGTGCCTGCTATTATAATAAAAACGTCTCAACTAATTTGTCTGGAAGTAGGAAAGGCGCTTGCCATAGTAACGAAAACTTCACAAATCTATTGTGACCGCGCAGTAGGTAATGGAGCTTAACATTATAATGAAAACGTACCTACTCAGTTGTGAATGGCAGCAGGCAAGTTAGCCTGCTGTTAACTCCGCAACTCTCACATTACATTGGAAACAACGTATGGGAACCTCCCCCTGCTGTTTCTGGAGAACGCTAAGGGACACCCAATTTTAAAAATCTTATTCACTGCATGCATAGCAATTTACTTTGATATCCGTATACAATGTAGAATACCGTAGCGAAGCACGAGTACATTTGCTAGTGATGCTATATATTTCTTTCCATTTATCAGAACTCTTTACCTCCCCTGTGGGTGAACTGAATGCATCTTTCATCTGTACCATCTGGACATCGCAACAGGTTACTAAAGGGTGAACAACCAAAGAATATGCACTTGTTCTCTCTTCATCTAACATAAACGTGATTCGATGCTTTTCCATGTAACGGAGAAATTTACATAATTATTTTTGTTCCAAGTACTCTTCAATTTATATTCAGAGTTAACTTCAGGGAGGCACTGATAAATTTGAACCAGTTCTTATTAATTGTAAGCGTCTCAATAATATTGGGTAAGCAAAAGTACTTGATGATTCCTTGAAAGGTCTACAACAACTGACGGCTGTTTTCACCAGTAACTGTATATCTAAAAAATCAATTTGAAAGAGAAACAGTAAGGCTATTAGTAAAGAAGGAAACATTTCAGGAAAGTTATTCCTAAATGTTATAGAAGTTTAAATACCGGGTGTCCACAATTAAACTGGCTGTGTTCAGCACGGCACAGCACAGGTTGTAATGATCGTTGGCATCTGATATTTCGTAGATATGCTAAGTAAGCAACGCCCTCGCGAATTATGGCACAGACATTATCTGTATATGGTTTTCCTATGGTACAATCTGTTTGTCGATATGATGTATCGTTTAGCAGCAGGTAATCTGTAAATGAAGGTTTTCTTTCTTTTTTTTGCTACTTGTCTTACGTTGCACCGGCACAGATAGGTTTTATGGAGACGATGGGATAGGAAAGGGCTAGGACTGGGATGGAAGCGGCCGTGGCCTTAATTAAGGTACAGCCCTAGCATTTGCCTGGTGTGAAAATGGGAAACCATGGAGAACCATATTCAGGGCTGGCGACAGTGGGGTTCGAACCCACTATCTCCCGGATGCAAGCTCCTAGCTGCGTGCCCGTAACCGCACGGAGAGCTCGCCCGGTAAATGAAGGTTTGCAATATTGTAAACATGCACATACTTTCTATGTCGACCTGTATATATTCATTGAAGTCGATTTGTAGCCATTGTAATTAATATTTTACATCGATATTGACTCTCAGCAGGGGGGGAGGTGTCTGCTATTGTAATCATTACTCTCGACGTCGACTTTGACTGGCAGTAGGAATGGGATCCTTCTCCAACTCCTTTGTAACTAGCATTAGTATGAAAAGACTACCCCACTGTCGGCTGCCCTGTATATGGTTTTCCGTGGTTTCCCATTTTCACACCAGGCAAATGCTGGGGATGTAACTAAATTAAGGCTACGAAATATTATTTCCCACTCCTAGCCCTTTCCTGCCCATCGTCGTCATAAGACCTATCTGTATCGGTGCGACGTAAAGCAACTTGTAAAAAAAGAAAAAAACTAATGTTTGATGATGCTTGTTGTTTTAAGGGGCCTAACATCGAAGGTCATCGGCCCAAACCTAATGTTTAACGAAGAGTTTTGACAGATACGGTTGGAGGGAGGAGCACTTCATTGGCCTTTCAAGGGGTGGCCACATTCATCCATTCTTTTTCTCCTCCCCTTCGTTTGCGGCTCACTTGCTCGTTCGTTTAGACCGCCCTGTTCTGTTGTACATAACTCAGAAGTGAAATGTTCGGCAACTCCAAACAATACGATTCGGACAGGAGCCTTATCTCTATGGCAATCGCAGTGGGTCCTCCCGCGTTTCCATGCCAACCATACCCCCTACTACATTCTCCACACCCAGGCAGGCAGTAAAGAACCATCAGGACGCATCGTTCAATATTACGACTATTGACATCGCCTTCCTCGGACATGCTGCATGGAGCATGCGTGGTTGTTTCTTAAAAGAGCAACTTTTAACCGTCAATATCCAGCACTAACGGTTCAAGCTCTAAAAGATCGAGGAGTAGGACGGTTTGTCTCAAGAAATGCTCAATGATATGGTCGCATTCAAGAGTGTCTCAGGTGCGTGGAGGACGAAAACGTTATCGGCTCCTCTGACTGCATTGAAAACTGTCTTTAGCTTGTGATGAAATGAGAAGTTGACTTAATTTATTTGGCTTAGTAATACCACAGCCGACTTCATTTAGCGTAAATCTAGTTGGCCGTGGTACTACACTACGTATCGTAAACTTGTGCCGTCTATTTGAAAACACTCTACTTAATCTACAGCCCGTGCACCAGTCAAGGTCACTGTGGCTAGGTAAAACCTGTTGTGGCGTCGCTTCCGTTACACATTTTGTCACGTCACGTCACGTCACGTAAATTTTCGGATGACCCCTAGCCCTACGACAAATTCATGTCAAATACACACAGTATTCCTCTCTCTCCAGTTAGTGGCTATCCGTGACCGGGTGAGAAGAATGTTATTCATTCATTCATTCATTCATTCAAAACCAGTCATGAAATCATCCATTCATTAATTCATTCAGACATTCACACATTCAATCCAGTCACAATGTACAGTGGAACCTTGGATTGCGAGCGTAATTCGTTCCGGCAACATACTTGTAATCCAAAGCGCTCGTATATCAAAGCAAGTTTTCCCAAAAGAAACAATTGAAACGCAGATGATTCGTCCACAACACAAAACAAAATGTAACTTAAAACAAATTAAACTGCACTTTACAATATAATCATTGTTGGTGAGAGGGAGACGAGAGAGATGACATGAGAAGTGTTACTGTGTAGCACGAATTTCACTAACCGAGTCACTGCTATCTGTTGGCTCACTGGAATTGTTTCCTTTTCGTGCAACTTTAACGAGGAACCTGTCCAATGACTGTTGCTTTTGCCTCTTTTTGAGGATTTCATGAAAATGTGACATTGCGTTATCACTGAACTGATTCATCGCTCGTACTGCTACAGCCTTACTCCGGTGGCGTTTTTCTACAAAATTTTGCACCGTTTCCCACATTCTGCACTTCTTTTGAATCTCGGTTGAAGTGGGAGATTCCACTGACTTTTCCTCCTTCTCTTCCCAGGACGAGATCTCCTCCATAACCTCCTCTTGTTGTTCGCGATGCAGGTCCATCAGTTCGTTGGTGGTCAGTTCCTGGCTATGTTCTTCCACCAGCTCTTGAATGTCCACTTAATTCACTTCCAACCCCATAGTCTTCCGTAAGGACACAATTTCATCAACAATCGGTGGCTCACAGTCACCAACAATCCCCTCAAAGTCACGTCCAAGAACACAGTCAGGCCACAGCTTTCCCCAAGCGGAAGTGAGAGTTCTCTTGGTGACTCTATCCCCGGCTTTATCAATGATCTTCAGCCAGTTCACGATGGGGAAATGATTTCTCCCAAACTCACGGAGGGTAAAGTTTATTCCTTCGGTCACTTCGAAGCATCGCTGAAATAGTGCTTTGGGTGTATAGCTTCTTGAAGTTCGAAATTACTTGCTGATCCATAGCCTGGAGTAGTGTTGGGAGGAAGGAACTTAACGAACTTGAATTCCTCCAGTAAGTCGTCCTGAAGGTCTCAAGGCCTGGAGGATGAGCAGGAGCTGTGCATAACCAGCAAGACTTTGAGTGGCAGATTATGTTCTGAAAAGTATTTCTTCACTACAGGACCAAAGACCTCGTTCATCCATTCAACAAAGGCACAGGGGAGGGGAAAACCTACGCAAACATGACACTCGTATTGCGGAACCTCACTCGCTTATCAAGTTACAATCTATTTAAAATGTTTGCTCGTCTTGCAAAACACTCGTAGACCAAGTTACTCGCATTCCGAGGTTTCACTGTATGTTGTAATTGTAGGATAACTTGTGATACAAAAGTAAGCACTCAATAAGCTTAGGAAGGGAACTATGCATGTTGTCCTAGAGCAGGGATGGCTAACCTTTTCCGACAACACTGTCAGTTAAGGTCTTGTTTATCACTTCTTACTGTCACCTGTTATTTTCCTTCAAAATAATAATGAAATCCCTCATTTGACTTCATTTAGAGATTCGATTTTGTTATATGTCGACTTCATGTTTCGTGATTTTATTTTGCAAACACTACTGAAAATCACATTTTGAAAAGCAAGTACTCATTTTAAGAATAAGATACATTTTTTCTTTAACCTAATAAAATTTATCAAAAATATGCCCAGAAAATTAACTGTAGCATACTTCTTTATTAAAGTGTAATGTTAAAATATGCTATCCTGGTAGATTTTTGGCCTACTTTTTATATGTTGTAAACATTACAGTGTGTTAGTATGTTGTCTAAAGTGCCACATAAGTTGTGTTCGCATGTCATAAGTTCGCTATCCCTTTCTGGACTATATACCACTGTTAATATCTGGGACAAAATGAATACTATTTCATGTAGTAACAAGGAGAATGTAATCCTTGTATCGAACTTAATGAATAATTGCAATAAACGAACGCTCTTTTCTCAGTTTCAGGCGAACCGAGGGAAGGGAGTATTGTATTATATTCTTTTATATTATATTCTAGTACTAACATTCACATCAATGGCTTCCTTCTTACAGTACGTACTGTAGAACTAATATGTAAATCCACAGCCTTCCGTTTGGGCTTTCTTACGGCTGAGGTCATCTGAAGTTAACAAGCATTGACGTTTAACCTTGAAAGGTGCACAGGCTGTAGCTTTGTATAAAAAGAACCTCTATACCTATGTCATTATGCAAATAAATCCTTCGTTATCAATATTTGAGTTTTATTTATTGAAAGACATATTAATGAACATTACCTTTTTGCAAAGGGAAAAGCTTACGTTGTTTCTTTTCATGCTGCGTCCAAGTTACCGAGAAACATTAATTTTCCCTGCATTTACTATTCCGAGTTTCACATTAAATAACATGATATCGCATTCACTTCAACACAACAGAATCTGGTATATGCTTAACTTGTTTGATGAGTGGAATTTCGTCGAGTAAACATCAACAGTGAGTTCATCGAGATAATTGGACCATGGTACGAGCTGTAAGCTTAGTGTACATTCAGGAGGGGTGGATACGAGTCCCACCATTGGCGGTCCTAGACCTTCTTCTTATTATTATACCGGGCGAGTTGGCCGTGCGCGTAGAGGCGCGCGGCTGTGAGCTTGCATCCGGGAGATAGTAGGTTCGAATCCCACTATCGGCAGCCCTGAAAATGGTTTTCCGTGGTTTCCCATTTTCACACCAGGCAAATGCTGGGGCTGTACCTTACTTAAGGCCACGGCCGCTTCCTTCCAACTCCTAGGCCTTTCCTATCCCATCGTCGCCATAAGACCTATCTGTGTCGGTGCGACGTAAAGCCCCTAGCAAAAAAAAAAAAAAAGACCTTCTTATACCATTGTCAGCGAAATCATATCTACAACCAACAGGAGAAAACAACAACAAAAATTGTCATCAGAGTAATATTCTATTATGCATCCCAACATCGTACAACATGACTTCTTTCACTCTTCAAACGTCCAAATACCTCTGCCAGGTTTGAAACGACGACCTTGGGATTTGAAGGCCTACCCTAAACCATTTGGGCTGCCTGGCCGAAGCGTTAAAGGCGAAAAATTTAAGAAACCAGATTTCCACTTCCGGAAGTCCCGAAGTTCACCCAGCCTACACCAAAAATGAGTACCAGGTTATTTCCTGAGGTCAAAGGCGGCCGGGCGAAGAGCTAACCTCTCTACCCCAGCATGTGTTGAGGTTACGGATAGTAGGAAGCTTTACCTTCCACACCTCCAAGGGCCTTCATGGCCTGTACGGAGATGACTTTGGTTTGCTTTCCTTTTATCCTCAACTATTGGTTCACAAGGGCTAAAATTCATCTGCAGTCCTTGAAGCGAAGTTTCAACTACGCAGAAAGACATGTGGTACAGGCTGTGTGGTACGCACTTTGCAGTAAGACTGGTAGCCAGCCTGTCTCGTTGACCTCCAGGAGGTTCCAATACTGATTACCATAGCTGATGAGGTGAAGTCAAAAACACGTTCGTTCCTCGAAAGGAAACGACAAGTGAGACAGGTAGTCTGCTAATTCCTTAAATGGAGCGTCCAGTCATTATGATTATATTGCTATGATAGACTCTTCAGGCTCACTCTGGGAATTAGAGCACAATTACAGGGTGACTGGTACCTCCCGGCTCGATCTATGAGAGCGATAACTTATTGCCCAGGTATTTCCAGAGTTGATAAACCTAGTTCTTCTTTCTATACACAAATCTCCCTCTTTATCGAAAAGAACATGCACGTATCATCAATCCGTCATCGTTCATCAGTATTTAAGGCTGTCACCCGGGTGACAGATCTGTCAAGTATTTATCAAGTCTCTTCTTAAATATTTTCAAAGAACTTGGAGCGACATTTCCCTTGATAAATTATTCCATTCCCTAATTCCTCTTCCTATAAATAGATGTTTGACCCAATTCATCCTCATGAATTCCAACCTTATCTTTTTATGAGCTTCCCTATCTTTAAAAGCTTCACTACAACTCATCCATCTACGAATGTCATTCCACGCCATTTCTCCACTGACATCCCGGAGCATACAACTTAGTCGAGTAGCACGTCTCCTTACTCCCAAGTCTTCCCAGCCTAAATTTTGCAACATTTTGCAACACTACTTTTTTGTCGGAAATCATCCAGGAAAATTCCTCCTGCTTTCCTTTGGATCTTTTCCAGTTCTCGTATCAACTGTTGTGCGTCTCATACACTGGAATCATACTCTAAGAGGAATCTTACCAGTGGCTTTTATGCCCTCTTCTTTAAATCCTTACTATAATCCCTAAATACCCTCATAACCATATGAAGAGACCTGTAACGATATGTACTGTCTCGTTAAACCCCAACAAACAATATGTATTTTTACCCCTTGTTTAATAGTATGCTTTTTACAGGTTTGTTATAGTGTAATGTTTATATTGAACTTGTGTGTTGGACAGACTAAAATGTTTTTTAGTTACATTTAACTGAGTCGACATTGGAAAGTATGGCTTCCTTCTTAACAAACCAATGAAGATATTTCCTTAAATTAACCCTTAAGTACTTGCACTGAACCCCATTAAGTACTTTCATCTATCAACACAGTAATTAAAACTGAGAAGACTTCTCCTTTTGCTAAATCTTACAATTGGCTTTTCACCCTGTTTATCATCATATCATTGTCTACTGTCTATCTCACAACAGTTCACTCTTTTAAAAAAAATTGCTTATATATCTCGATTGTACTGTTGAAAATCCTGCTGAGGTCAAGTTAATAACATTACAGACACACACACACACACACACACACACACACACACACACACACACACACACACAAATAGAGCTGAGTGGCTGAGTCGATAGAATGCTGAATTTCTCAGCCAATTTGGTGAGGTCAATCCAATCTCAGTCCTGTGATATTTGAAGGCGTTCAAATACGCTTACCTTTTGTCTGTAGATTTACTGGCACGTAGAAATCTTCTGCGGGACTATATTTCTGACATCTCGGCGCATCCAAAAACTGAAAAAGTAGTTAGTAGGACGTGAATTAAATAATAATGGCTTATATGCCCTCTCCTTTACATCCGTACTGCATCCTCTATGCAGCAGAGACAGTTGCCAGAAAGGGAATTACCGAAATAGAAAAGAGAGAGGGCAAATTTCTGAGGAAATTTCTACGACCCAACAAAGCAATAGGAGATGAGTTTACCTTCTGTTTGAAGTCAATTTTTTTTTTTTTGCTAGGGGCTTTACGTCGCACCGACACAGATAGGTCTTATGGCGACGATGGGATAGGAAAGGCCTAGGAGTTGGAAGGAAGCGGCCGTGGCCTTAATTAACGTACAGCCCCAGCATTTGCCTGGTGTGAAAATGGGAAACCACGGAAAACCATTTTCAGGGCTGCCGATAGTGGGATTCGAACCTACTATCTCCCGGATGCAAGCTCACAGCCGCGCGCCTCTACACGCACGGCCAACTCGCCCGGTGTTTGAAGTCAAAAGCCGGGCTGAGTGGCTCAGACGGTTGAGGCGCTGGCCTTCTGACCCCAACTTGGTAGGTTCAATCCTGGCTCAGTCCGGTGGTATTTGAAGGTGCTCAGATACGTCAGCCTCGTGTCGGTAAATTTATTGGCACGTAAAAGAACTCCTGAGAGACTAAATTCCAGCACCTCGGCGTCTCCGAAAATCATAAAAGTAGTTAATGGGACGTAAAGCATGAGGGATTTTTTGTTTGCTAGCGGCTTTACGTCGCACCGACACAGATAGGTCTTATGGCGACGATGGGATAGGAAAGACCTACGAGTTGGAAGGAAGCGGCCGTGGCCTTAATTAAGGTACAGCCCCAGCATTTGCCTGGTGTGAAAATGGGAAACCACGGAAAACCATCTTCAGGGCTGCCGATAGTGGGATTCGAACCTACGATCTCCCGGATGCAAGCTCACAGCCGCGCGCCTCTACGCACACGGCCAACTCGCCCGGTCATGAGGGATTTGGTTGGGGAACTCGTTCACTAATCTTCCCTAATGCCATTTTTGTATTTCGTACTTTCAGCTAGATTGAGAAAGACCCGATATCGACATGTGCTCGCCTAAACATTTCTATAACAAATAATTCCTTACGGTCTTGAAGGCCGTTAAACACCATAGATTGAGATGTTCGCTTGTATTTATAGACTCTGTGATGCTGCATGATAAACACATTTCCTTTTGTACGCTTCAAGCTGTGTATTTACAGTATGTCTGCGTTAGTGTGTGGTGCGTTTGTTCCCGTGAAGAAGACATCATAGCTGTGCCGTGAATCAATAAGGAAACATTGTTCGCAAGACAGAGAACCTCACTGTCACATAGAGACAGGCACTAGATTAAAGAACATTCTTCTCGACAAAGACGTTGTTTAAACACAATTGTAGACAGCGAGTTATCTAGCATCAATGGTTAAGTACTCACTTTCTATGTTAAAGGTTGCTGCGCCAAATTCCATTGATACTCAAGAGTAATTTTATGTTATGTATCTGTAGACGTACAAACACGTTAAAAAAAGCCTTTTCAGAGTAAAATTCCCGGCACTGTACAGTGTCTTTTAAAATCCATAACAATTGAAGATATATACATAGATTTATGAGTTCGTTTGGGCCGCTTGAGGACCTTGGTGCTTTAGCTGAGTTGTTGTTGTTGTTGTTGTTGTTGTTTTAGCTGTTGTTGTCGTCGATGTTGGCCGCTTCTGGTGTTCTTTTTTTTTTGCTAGTTGCTTTACGTCGCACCGACACAGATAGGTCTTATGGCGACGATGGGATGGGAAAGGGCTAGGAAAGGGAAGGAAGCGGCCGTGGCCTTAATTAAGGTACAGCATTTGCCTGGTGTGAAAATGGGAAACCACGGGAAACCATTTTCAGGGCTGCCGACAGTGGGGTTCGAACCTACTATCTCCCGAATACTGGATACTGGCCGCATTTAAGCGACTGCAGCTATCGACCTCGGTCTGGTGTTCTTGATGGTGGGTTTGACTGCTGTTCTCTTCTTGGTACCTTGAGCTTTTCTGTTGGCCCAATGGTCCTTCATCTCCTTGCTGAACATCTTCTTGCGTCCGCGGAACATTTCCTGGTCTCATTGTGGTTATCTTCTCTAAGGGATGTTAGGAAGGGTCTAGGTATTGGGTAGTTGAACGGTAATTGCTTCTGGTAATTATTATGGCCTGATTAATATTATGTTCTACGTGATCCTTCTCTACCTGCTGGATCCACAGGGGTCCATTGGCTTTACACTTGCAGGCTACTTTGAAGATCTTAATAGGACAGCCTGTAGAAATCCATTCTATACAGCTATGTGTCCGCAGAAAACCAGCCGTCCTCTTCTGATGATCTCTGTGAAGGTTTCTTGGTGTTTGTAGAGTTCACGGTTTGATTTGTACCATCGCCTTCCACCTTATAGGATCCTTGGTCCTACTATATTCTTGTTATTATTATTATTATTATTATTATTATTATTATTATTATTATTATCATAATTTCGCTAATGATTCAACGTTAACATCTAAGGTTTCTGGCAACGTAAGGATGGGAAAGGTCTAGGACTGGCAAGGTAAAATCCGTGCCTGATGTGAAAATGGGAAACCGCGGAAAATCATATTCAAGGCTACCGATGGTCGAATTCGAGCCCATCTCTTCCCGACTGCAAGATCACAGCTAAGCGACCCTAACCGCACGACCAAATTACACGGTATTATTATTATCATCTGGCTCCTTAGCTAAACGGTCAGCATGCTGGTCTTGGGTTCAGAGGGCTCCGAGCTCGATTCCCGGCCGGATCAAGCATCCTCTAGCTCGGAAATTGTATATTTGTGCTCTTCATAATACACTACTGTTGATCTGCATACAACATATCACACTTCTAACCACCGCAGAAATACGAAGTGGTAGATACATTTCTTCACATGCGTTAAGTGTCAGGAAGGGTATCCGGCCGTAAAATGGGCAAAATTTACATCCCGTTCCAGGAAGAAAAATAGGAAAAAGCAAAGAGGAGGAGGACGAGAATAGATGGTACACAGTAGAACAGATGAAGTAAGAGAAAGAAAAGCGATAGTGGCAGAGAGTAAAAGCGAAGACGGTGAAACTAATTACAGGCCGTCAAATGAGCCCCATAGATTGTCTAACCGGATAATAATAATAATAATAATAATAATAATAATAATAATAATAATAATAATAATAATAATAATAATAATAATAATAATAATGAAAATCGTGGATGCAAACTGTTATTTACGCAAATGTCACGGAATTTGATCTTTTACATTACGAGTGGTGCGGGCGGCTCGGACTGAATTTCGAAAAGAGTAACGTACACTTTTCACTTTAGTGGCTCTTGTGTACAATATTTTATTTCATCCTGTGTTTAATTTACTTATTTTAAATGAAATGAATTTTGACTCGTCGTGATGCAAGTCATCCATATTTGATCCATGCACTGACGTTTTCTTGTTTTGTAGTTCGTGTCGTGCTATGAAATGTATAAGAGGTGTGTACATGGGGTTGTGTTGTGATAAAACATAAACATTAATGTTACTTGAATCAGTCCACTAAGTTACTAGACCGAGCTCGATAGCTGCAGTCGCTTAAGTGCGGCCAGTATCCAGTATTCGGGAGATAGTAGGTTCGAACCCCACTGTCGGCAGCCCTGAAAATGGTTTTCCGTGGTTTCCCATTTCACACCAGGAAAATTCTGGGGCTGTACCTTAATTAAGGCCACGGCAACTTCCTTCACACTCCTAGCCCTTCCCTATCCCATCGTCGCCATAAGACCTATGTGCGTCGGTGCGACGTAAAGCAACTAGCAAAAAAAAAAAAAAAATTACTAGAATCGTAAACATGTTCCTTTGCTCCTGGATTAAAGAAGGTAATGCGAACTTTATGATATATGTGATATTTATCTGTTGGAAATGGATTAATCTATGCATTAGTCAGTCTTGTGATGGCGGTAGATTACTTGAGCTGGGAATACAGAGATGCCATTTTTTGTGTAGATGAATACGGAACCACGGCGCTGCACGCGGGAAAACAATTCAACAAGATTAAGTTTGGTATTCCTTCATTCATAATCTCGCTGATAATCCATGTTTACATTACTGTGAACCGGAATTCAACTAATCAGAGACATTGCGGAAAATAATTACAGTACGGTAAAGTGTCACTCTCCGTACTCTTTCGAGTACGGGAAAAAGACAATTACGTCGTAGTATGAAATAAATAATATTTCTATTTAACTCGTATTTAGCATATGTTATCCTTATGAAAGTATCCTCCAATTTAGAGCATGCAGACAATTCAAGAAAGTGATTTCTTTAATTTTAAACCTCTTTGCATTGAAAGCTGTTCGAACGACAGCTGCTGAGTCCAATACCAGTGTCTGAGTTGATGAATAGGGTCTGGTCCAAAGGTGCTGGGCGGAACACATACTGCCCCACATTACCACTGTTTAGGTGAAAGTACTAGCTATGAATGACCCCAGATGGCTCACCACGATAGCACTTAAAGTCACCTCCAGTGCCCAGCACAAGGCGTATCGCCTCTAGACATCGCCAGTACACAACTCACCACATGTATAGGCATGACCAAGAGCGAAAAAGAAAAACAATATCTAACATTAAAACAACTTTGAACGTTCGTCCTATTTTTTTACACAAGGGTACTTCAATAAGGAAGTTAACAAGTTAGAAATTCTATTTTCAAACAATCTCCAAGACGAGAAAAATAGACAGAAGCAGTCCTTCGTGGATATGATTAGTAAAAAAGAAGAGAATGGGTGGCATACAAGAATGCTGCAGTTGAAACAGCAAGGCAATGTTTACGAACAACTGTGTGTAATGATAGAAGAAAGTGACCAACTTGTAAGGGTGATGAAGTGAAGGCTTATCCTAAATAGCTCCAAACAAGAACTGATGCAGATAGGGAATTACACGTAGATGAAAAAACAGAGGGAAACAAATAAAGAATCAGAGAACCTTTAGATGATCTGATCTGAAGTGAACCAAATATTTCCAAACCAAGGGTAGAGGACGTGAAATCTCTCTGTGGGTTGAGTATTTCCAGAACTGCATGGATAGGCCTATGATTAGTGAAAAGTTCCATACAATAGACAGTAAGCATGTTTAGGATAAAGAGAATGGATGGAATACAGGGATGTTGATGTAGAAATAGCAAGGGAATATCTAAGGACAAGTGTGTTTAAAGATGGAAGCGTATAAAAATGATTGCAAACTAGAACTGATGTAGATACGTAGAGGAAAGAAACAGAGCAAAATAAATAAATAATTGTAGGGAGCAAGTGCTCATTCATGGTAATACTTCGGTATAACCTGGAAAACCATCTTCAATCAGCATTGTAAGCTTTCTGGACTGTGAAAAATCTTAGAAAGGAATTGAAAAAGAGAAATGAATATGTTCTGGGTGAAAACCAAGTGAAATAATTGCAGATCCTAGAAAGTCACTGGGCAGATGAAAGGATTAATTTAAAAATCTTCTCAACATAAAAGTAAGTCCCGAATAATAGAGTTATTGAGGAGAACAACAATACAGAAAAATTATGCTCAAAGAAGTGTAAGGAATGGTAAACAAATTACATTGGAATAAACATCTGGAATAGATTAAATTAGACCTGAAAAGTTGAACAATAGCGGGAAGGCAGGGATGCAATTTCTTCATAGAGGATTAGTATAGGGTAGCATTATTCCTTTTGATTGGATGAAGGCAGTCATTGCGAACAGAGGATTAAGAAGGATCTCAGTTAATTCACAGAGACTTGCAGAATGAACGCTGAAAAGCATGTCTGTCAAAGTTTGCTGGATCCTCACCAGAATTTAAGGTAAGGTAAGGGTGTATTCTGCCCGAAGGCAGGTCCGAACCTCCGCAGAGGTGTGCCTGAGCCGGAGTTTAAGTACGGTAGGGTGGCCAGTTCCTTTCCACTCCTCCATCAACAGCGCGTGGCAACCCATCCAAACATTGACCACGCCCAATGTTGCTTAAGTTCGGAGATCTCACGGGATCTGGTGTTTCAACACGGCTACGGCTGTTGGCAGAAGTTAAGTAGTTATAAGTAAATGCGCTCATGTGGCGTACTAGTGATGAGAAGTGAGATAGTTCGTTACAGGTTCCCTCACTGAGTCAGAAAGTGCCTTTTGCAGCACCCCCCACCGTATGAGTAGCACTTTTCGCAGCAACCAAACGTACTGGTCGTGCTCTGAAAGTAATTACTATGGTTCGGATATTCAATAAATAACATTTTTTCTTGTTTTCCGTTGTGGTTATACGTTGGAGTTAAGTGCGAACCGACATTTCTGAGCATATTGAACCTTATTTTATAGGGCATATAAATGCATATTTTACCACTGTTTACTTTTTCATTTTGTGGTCTATTTAGTTGTTTATGATCATATTTCAATTATATTCTTCACGGAAAAATGTACTTCACTTTGAATGGGATGTCCTTGTTGCTTGGGTAACAAATGTGTTTGTGGCATTGTAATGAAACTTGAATCCCGGGCTTAAAGCTGAATAGTTGACGCTTTTTGTGTCTCGTGTGGGTTTACATCACTAGTTCTATTACTAGTGTTTTTTAAATTTCAGAATAACTTCCTATACAGTAAGACTTCCAGTGAGGGGTTTTACCTCCTATGGAATCCCTTGTTAAGAGACGAGGAAATATCACAAAGGTTTATCTTCTTATTTGTCTTAGCCTTTGTAGCTCGTGACCACTTCAGTTAATGCATAAATTACCCTTCCTCTCTCAACTTTCTTGAACATTTCAACGGATAACATTTTGAAGGCTTCGTACTTAGATTGAGCTGACATGAGGTTACCTAACAAAAATATAGAGTAAGTGTTAAATTAAGAAATCGCGTTAAGGAGGACGAACAACTTTAATGAATAAAAAGCAAACGTAATGATACATTCTTTCCCAGTAGCAGAAAGAGTGACTAAAATAAGTTGATGAAAAATACACACAATTCTTCCCCAACATGACCGTATATAAATATATGTACATTTCAGGTTGTGAATATCATTACAGAAAATCAGGTACCGGTATTCAAAATGGCGGCTGTATAATGTACATACATTTGACATTTCCTTGTAAAATTTATTAACCACAATTTTTTCAATGAGTTTTTCTTAAATACAATAAATTATGTTAACTATTGATATTTTTATCGAGTTGCTTTTAAGCGCAAAAATTTTGTTCAATTTCCCACCCAAAATTACTTTTTAAAGTGAACTTCAAAAGACAGAGTTTCAGTTCTACCACGGCTTGTTCTTCTCTACACACTTCATAAGAGTACATCGTTTTAACTGAAAATCTCGGAAACTCCGGGAGTTATCACTGAAAGAGCTTTGAAAACCACGTTTCACACAAAACGACCGACAAACTCACTCTCAAATGTTGTAAATATTCTAGAATATAAAAGGCTAAGGTGACTGACGGTCCTGCACTCTTTAGGTCATAACATGGAAAGTATTCTAGATATCGACAAACTGATGCAAAAAGAATATTCCATAGTATATGAAAAAAATATGCACCAACCATAATTTAGTCCTTACAAACACCACAAAAGACGGCTGTATACGTGGACGAGACCTTGAGACACTGGAAGGTATCAAAGAGACTTCATTATGATTAGGCAGAGATTCATAAACCAACCAGGTGTTGGATTGCAAAACTTTCCCAGGAGCAGACGTGGACTCTACCACAACTTGTTGGTCATGAAATGCCACCTGAAGTTGAATAAATTGAAAAAAAGGAAGGAATGCAAGGGGGTGAGAGCTAGGCAAGTTGAAATAAAAGAGTGTGAGGGACTGTCTCAAGAAACATGTTGCACGAGGACTAAAGGAAAAGGCTGACGGAAACAAAACAGAGGAAGAATGGACAGTCCTGAAGAATGAGATCTCTAGGGCTGCTGAAGACATGATGGGAAGAAAGGAAAGGTCACCTAAGAATCCATGGATAACTCGGGAGGTACTAGACCTGATAATTCAAAAAATGAAGAGGGTAAAAAGGAATATAAGCGATTAAAGCATGAAGTGGATAGAAGGTGCAGGACAGCTAAGGAAGAATGGCTGAAGAAGTTCAAGGATGTTGAAGATTGTGTTCTCCTAGGAAAGGTAGACGCTGCATACAGGAAAATCAAGGAAACCTTTGGATAAAGGAAAACTAGGTATACGAATATCAAGAGCTCAGATGGAAAACCACATCTATGGAAAGAAGACAAGGCGGGAATATGGCAGGAACATATCCAACAGTTTTATGGTTCTGGAACAAGAAGAGGCCTTTGATGCTGATGAAATGGGGGACCCAATTTTCAGGTCAGAATGTGACACAGCTTTGAGAGACCTAAATAGGAACTGGGCACCTGGAATTGATGGCATTCCCTCTTAATTAATGACTGCCTTAAGAGAAACCAGAATGGTGAGGTTATTCCATTCAGTGTGTAAGATGTAGGGCCTATGAAACAGGAGAAATGCCATCCGATTCTCGGCAAAATGATATCATACCTATCCCTAAAGAAGCCGGTGCTTAGTTTCTCACACCTGCAAACATTTAGTACATATTGTTTACAGAAGAATGGAAAGACAGGTTGAAGATGACTTTGGGAGAAGATCAGCTTGGCTTCAGAAGAAATGTAGGAACACGTGAAGCAAACATGAATTTACGTCTGATCTTAGAGAATCGAATTAAGAAGGACAAGCCCACATACATGGCGTTCGTAGATCTAGAAACTGCATTCTATAATACCGATTGGACCAAGCTATTTGAGATTCTGAAGGTGATCGGTATCAGATAGAACGAAGAATTATCTACAATCTCTATTTAAAAAATCTGCAGTAATAACAATCTAGGGCTTTGAAAAAGAAGCATAAATCCCGAAAGGAGTGAGGCAAGGTTACAGTTTGTCCTCCCTACTTTACAGAATTTATATGGAACAGACAGTAAAGGAAATCAAAGATGAATTTTGGAAGGGAATAGCAACCCAAGAAGAGGAAATTAAAACCGTGAAATTTGCTGATGATATTGTTATTTTATATGAGACTGCAGAATAGTTGGATAAATTGCTGAATGGTATGGACATAGTCTTGAATAAGGAGTACAACGTGAAAATGAAAAAAGTCCAAAACAAAAGTAATGGAGTGCACTCGAGCAAAGTCGGGTGATGCAGGAAATTTTAAATTAGGAACTGAAGTCTTAAAGTAAGTAGATGAAGTTTGTTACTTGGGTAGTAAAATAACTAACGATGGCAGAATTAAGGAGGACATAAAATGCAGGCTACCACAAGCCAGGAAGGCCTTTCTTAAGAAAAGAAATTTGCTCACTTCGAACATTGATATAGGAATTAGAAAGATGTTTCTGAAGGCTTTCATCTGCAGCGTGGCATTGTATGGAAGTGAAACATGGACGATAACTAGCTCAGAAAGGAAGAGAATAGAAGCTTTCGAAATGTGGTGTTACAGAAGAATGCAGAATGTGAGATGGATAGATCGAATCACAAATGAAGAGATACTGAATCGAAATGGTGAGAGGAGATCGATTTGGCTAAATTTGACGAGAAGAAGAG
Organism: Anabrus simplex; assembly: GCF_040414725.1. NCBI lineage: Eukaryota > Metazoa > Arthropoda > Insecta > Orthoptera > Tettigoniidae > Anabrus > Anabrus simplex. The sequence goes on from NC_090268.1 coordinate 195,053,643, forward strand.
ATAGAATGATAGGACATATCATAAGACTCGCAGGACTTGTGCAATTGGTTTTTGATGGAAGTGTAGGTGGTAAGAATGGTAGGGGTAGACGAAGGTATGAACATAACAAGCGGATTAGGGCAGATGTAGCAAGCAACAGTTGCGTAGAAATGAAAAGGTTAGCACAGGATACGGTGGCATGGAGGGCTGCATTAAACCAGTCTATGGACTGATGACTCAAACAAGAAACATATGAAAAAATGAAAAATGACACTTTTGGATTCCCAGTGGTGTTGGTCCCAGTTTAAAGAGCTCAATTTGAAGTAAACATCCTCCTCTGGAAAGTGCGAATTTAAAGTGCAAGGGCGTATTTTGATGATGATGATGATCATCATCATCATGATGATTATGCTCGTTGTTTGGAGGGCCTAACATCTAGCTCATCGGCTCCTAAAGACGTATTTTAATGTCCAGCAGAATAGCGACCCAAAAGTGTCGAGGTGAGTGGGGAATAACTGATAATGTATGTATTTTTCCATATTTCATTTCAATTAAATATCGATGGTTTTCTTTGAAAACTTCGATGTCCCAATGGTCTCCAAACACATTATATTCCTTAAAACTGTTCGCGCCTCCCAGCCACATATATACTGTATATGCAGTCCATCAGAATAATTTTCGTTGTGTCATTTTGCTAAGCTAATGTGGTAAAGGAAAATTGACCTTACCATACCATATTGTAGCGATGTTGCTTGCCTGGCGAACTTACGCACTCCTGCAGTATAATGTATTTAAGGTTCATGCAAGTGTGTTCTTGTCCGTAAAATCACATGCAGTTTGGCAAGACAGGTTCAAAATCATATAATAAAATTCACCATAATAGCGTCGGAAATGGAACCCATGTTAACCAATACCGGCAAACTCATGAAGCATGACCTGAACTCTGCTTAAGGTCACGATTGTAAGTAATAAAATTCTAATCCTTGTGTTTTCGAATATGATGCCGAGCGCATTACATCACATCCTGGCAAACTTCAGTCAGCTACCGACTTTATAACGGAGCTTTTATTTACCTCGATAATAGTTTATAGCCCATTGAATGTGCGAGTCAATCTACAACATGAATTTTGTAAAAGGTGAAGATTATATGGTTTGAGTGTGAAACTTTACTCCCTGAGAGGAAGTCACGCACCTCCATGCCTTGTCGCCGCACCCAGTGCCGCCCCTGAAGCTTAAATATACCATCAACAGCTCATCAGCGACTGCGGAGATGTAGTGCTTATGTTGCGTAGCTGCTGTTCACAACGTCTTCAATGTACAATCAAGTGTGCAATCGATTAAGAAACAATTTCTTGCCCCCTGAAGTGTAAGCAGAACAGGCTTGACCTGAAAGAAAAGTAAAGGGAAAGATAGTAATGATGATGTATTAGAGAAGCAGTCCAGACATTCATCATATATGCAGTCAACTTTTTAGCTACTGGAATGCCTTTATAAACCTGTATGGATTACCCACAAAACACAAAGTACTCTTAATGTCTGTAATTTATTTCTCCTGGTCCGGGGTCACGCGAGGTCACCGGGACTCGTTCTTGATTAAATCTTGGGCGAATCGTGACCACTTGAAACACCTACCTTGGGGCTGGCTCCTCTACTTACACACAGGCGGCTCTTATCGCCTCTCGTATCTGGAATCAGTCGCTTTAGGATCTGGTTGCTGCTCGTTTGAATTTTTGCAAGGTAAAATTCCAGAAATATATGCCTCAGATTGCCCAATTCTTACCAACTTCACTGGTGTAACAGTGAAATTGTCTTACTATTACGCCGAAGCGAAATGCAGTCATACAAGTTTGTTAACCCTTTCAGTGTCAGTCAATATTAACAGATTTCTATACATAAATTAGCAAAGTATTTTACCAGAATATACTTACAGAGGTAGTAATCCTAAGAAAATGTGTATCTGCCTGGTATTTTCTTATCTTTATACCGAATAGTTATTTTACAGGTAAAAATATGTTTAAACTTTGTTGAAGTGACAAATCGTAAAAATAACACAAATGTTCAAAATTTGGAAATTGTTTTCTGTTTTTATATTATTTAATTAAAATGGGTGTTCAGTATTTATAGGACTATTTTTATTAGATCACAATAAGGTAAGGCAAGGGTTATTCTGCCCGAAGGCAGGTCCGAACCTCCGCAGAGGTGTTCCTGAGCCAGAGTTTACGTGCGATAGGGTGGCCAGTTCCTTTCCGCTCCTCCATTCCCTTACCCCCCCCCCCCCCCCACCAACAGCGCGTGGCAACCCATCCAGCTTCTGCCCACGCCCAATGTTGCTTAACTTCGGAGATCTCACGGGATCCGGTGTTTCAACACAGCGACGGCCGTTGGCGATCACAATAAGTAACATACCTGTATATTTTCTCTCGACATAATTTACCAGTTGACAACATTGCTTGTTTACACTCAGCATCGATAGTACTTTAAAGATCAGTAAATATTTGCGGTACTCGTATACTTGATGATTTTTAAGAAAATGTACAAAGGTTGATGCATAGGTCTATTATCAATGGAATGTAGTATTCTATAACAATTTTCCATCATTCTTTCAAAGAACACAATGTTACTTTGAAAACATTGTCTTTTGCTTGGATTCTACACACCACTTTGTCCCCACCAATTGAAGATACTCGACATAATGGGACACGAAGTTTTGTACGCTTTCGTCATGGAAGGCATCACCGATATCCACATCCTCAGTATCTGGCATCCTACTGATCATTAAATTCGCTCTCCCATTTGGTCTACTTCTTCAACCACTAATCTTAAACACATCGACAGCGTGCCATTGCTAGAGCCAGAGTACCTGACTGATGAAACTTGAGCGGGAATCGGGTACTGGATAAGTTAAACTTTCGCTCGTTATCTGCTCACATGATAATAGCCGAAATTAAATTGCTGTAGGACCTATATCATTGTTAACGGATCATTTCGTTCTCCTGAAGCAGTATCCTTCTTTTTCCCTACATATCCCAAGTCGCCAAACCGGGATAAATATACCCCTTAATATTCCGTATTCTCGCCTGTCTCTTTTTCAAAGAAATTTAGTTATCCGCATTCCAGCCCTCCTTAACTCTTTATCTTCTGACAGAAACTTGAACGTTTTCTCTTCCTAAGTCTCCTTTAATCGGATCTTCCTTAACTTAACCTAACTCGTTTTCATTTTCTCTTCTCATTGCTCTCCCCTCTATTGTACATAATGTATTATTTATATCTGACTGTGCTATACCGTCACTTACGTGTTATATCAGTATTTATCTTACAGCTATTAGTTCTCCTCTTCGTTTTACTTTCAATCTATAATTTTCCTCGTTATTCTCATTTACCATTATTTTTATTTTTCTTCCGCTACTTCGTTATTAGTTAATTTTTCTTCGTTGCTCCGTCATTGATATTTTTAAAGTTTGAATTGTGCTACTTCCAATGTAATGTAACGGTTCAAATCCCGTTACAAGATGATATCTGTATTTTTATTATTTTATCTGTATTATTATTATTATTATTATTATTATTATTATTATTATTATTATTATTATTATTATGATTATTATTATGTCCGTATTATTATGTTATCTGTGATATTGTTACTATTATTGTAATTATCCGTTTTATTCAATTCGATTTTGCAATTGCCTGTTGCTTGCAAGATTGTACTTAGATGTATGCATATATACGTATGTGTAGAATAACACTCAATACCTGTACAGTGAGAATTGTTGTATATATCAGAGATTGGAAGTGACGTTGTTATATTGCTATACCACTGGCGATTCTGCCAAGTCATCGCCACTTCATGGCTACGGCATCGTATTTATTTAGATATGCGCTCAGAGAGTCGGTCGCTCCGGGCTATTTCACCACTGTCTGTAATATCTGTCGCGTAGGTGGGAGTATGTCATTGTTATTTCTGGAGATTACGTAGCTGTGTCAACCAACGTCTATAAAAGGTGGGTGCATATTGTAGCGTCAGTCATTAGTTATACGGATGCAGTACAGTGAAGAAGTCTGCTAGATCAAGAGGCCTTAGTTGGTCAGTCAACCAGTGTGAACGAGAGATGGTGAAGACTCAGTGAGCCATTAATTATTGGTCATTGAGAGAGTGAGGCCAAAGTTGGTCCGTCACTTAGTTGAAGACACGGACGCAAGGGCTTACCATGAAGTCAGAGAGGGCAACCCTGGACCTGCCAAGAGGTCATACCATATTGACTTACAAAGAAGTCAGATGATATGGAGAAGAAGCAGTCACAAGGATGTATCACCAAGTTAGGAGTGACACATCTACAGTAAACACCAGATCAAAGGAATACGTCGTAATTACACTAAAAGTGTTGAAGGTACAGTCAAGTGAATCAGTGAGGGAAATATTTCGTATAAATTGTTAAATGTCCGGTCAAGAAGAATTCAAATTCATGCCTAGTTTCTTTCAGTTGCAATGTCATAATTTCATATTCTCATCTGTTTTATCGCAACAAGACTCACTATTTTTTATGTATTATTTAAAGAATATATTTTGTTCTATCAAACGAATTCATAGTTTTATTTCAATGACAGTAAAATATCTTAAGCTCAAAATTAATGGGGAAACCGAACGCCAATCTCCTTTTCCCAGAACTTATATGGTATGTTGTCAAAAGTAAGCTTATTACCCCACACCCTAGAGATAGTCAAGAGTCTCATTCTATTATTGCTGTACTGAGTGACAGCTGGCGCCCTTCAAATAACGTATGTGTAAGTAAGCAGGTAATAAGTAAGTGTGAGTACAAGGTCCGACGAG